>NC_135400.1:14858392-15158392 GCF_051989625.1 Stigmatopora argus | reverse complement strand
TTTTGGGGGTGGGGCCTTACTAGATAGTTTAATAAATAAATTAGACCCTTTTACATGACAGCGATTCAGATTAGCAGATTGAAATGACTTCATTTCGGCTTCTGAAATCGATTGACAAAGTTGGGATGGACGTTTGAAAAGTTTCTCAAGTCAAACAGCACCCTCCTCTGGCGGAATTGTGCACATCAACTGTAATTTCCCACCCCAAAGGTCGAAGACAAAACAGTACTGTTTTGCTGCCACCTGTTGCCTGATAATGGAGTTACACTTTGGAAAAAGGAGTATATTTAGTGAAAGCGGGTTTATTTAAACACGGCAGTCAAGCTCAATATAAACAACTCCTTGTTTTCCCATGTTCATCTTTAAGATTTTGTTAAAAAAATAAATAAAAAATAAGCCCAAAAGATAAACGTTACTAAAAAGGGAAATAGCTACCAGTCACTTGAGTGAAGCAACATTGTTTGCTTCAGTCAAAAAAAACAAAAACAAAAAACAGAAAGGAAATCAAACAAATGTAAAAGTAAGGAATTTTTAAAAGTATTTGAGCTATTACAGTAAATGTTCAGCATTCAACAATTTTACACAAGGGGAGTAGACATGAGCCAACCTAAAACTGATCAGTGTACAAAGCACAAAGCATTGTTTAAAAAACAACAAGAACAATTTAAGACATTGAAAAAGTTTAAATGGCACCGCCTGGAAATTCCTTAATGGGTGTAAACTTGTCACCTTCCGACTATTTTCGAAAAAATGCTAAAACACATTTGTGAGACGTCGCATCGCAATGCAAATTTTGAGGGGGAAAAAAACTCTACAAACAAAAAATAAAATAAAATGCACATTTCACATCAACTGTAAACGACTGAATTGGATTCGGCACCCTTCGACAGATATATTTGGATGTCATCAAAAATGTTCCAGTCGTACGTGAAGATACCAAGTTTTGAGGAGTTTTGAATCCTCCCAATTCACAGCTTTGCAGCTCGAGGGGTGCCGGAGGACTTTTAGGGAATGCTTTATTCTAGGCTGGTAAGACACACTTTAGTAGGACAACCGGTCCCTAACACCAGATTTAAGACAAAATACTCAAAAGACTTTGAACAATATACAGTCAGTCAGTCAATGCCATTTGGTTTGAGGCAGTGCTCTGAAAAAAGGTCTTCACTTTAGGTCGAAAGAAAGGAAAATCCTTCTTTTCTTATGAGAAGAATCCATATTTGACCAAGAAAATGATTGAAAGGTGAGGGCTACGGAATCAACGACGAAAAAAAGGCGGAGTGACTTTAAAGCTGCGGCGGCCATTTTGGGGAGGGCGTTGCCCGGTCGCGGCTAGTTTGACGGGGGAGTGTTGTCGGGCTCTGGTCGGCCGTTAGCGAGATACTTTGCTCGCATGCTGGAGGTGTACTGCGTACGACAAGTAGATGGGAAAAAGGTGACTCAGAATGGTAGGAAAAGACAACGCTCACATCAAGAGAATGAAGCTTCTGAATGATTGCTGGATATTTATCATGGAGCACAACATTTCTTGATGGCTGGGAAAAGGGGGAAGGGGGGGTGGTTGTATAGGTTGCACATGCACCAGCTGACATGGCTGCAAATTGCTCAACTTATATTTTAAATAACTGTGCATTGGGGTAGTGATTCCCCACCTCCGACCCAAATAAACGTTTTCTTCATCCATTCATAACATGCAAAATAATCTGTATGATCTTAAAAAAGTATGACAAGCCTTTGCACTCACCTGTCATCACGCCGGATGGTAAAAATGTGCATGTTTTTATCGTCTTGTCAAAGACGATTCTATCATTTAATTAGCCTGTAAAAACCTTATTAATTCGACATCTATTGTCGTAGATTATGTTCAAGTTAAACTGTTTTTACCTTTAAAAAAATACATTTAGTCATAATAAAAAAAGAATTGTTTTTTGTTTAACAAAACAATCGTAAATATTTTCCTCAAATACACCCCTACGTTGTTTGTTTTATGCTAACATAATTAGCGATTACATCTTTGGAGTGTGGTTTAAGAGAGCATACAGGGTTGGTTTTTTTTTTGTGATCATAAAGGAAACATGCAGCCTTTGGGACAAGGGCCACAGGCAACAAACATCAGGTGGGAGACTGGAATAGAATTAGGTTTTAGGTGGGGCGGGGGGTGTCACTGGGTGGGTGGGTCAGGATTGGTTGGACATGTTATGTACCTGTTAGCATAGCAGACGAGGTTACCAAAAGGATCTGGAGCTGTCCGAAGGCTTTAGCTGCCAGCTGTGGCCACTGTTAGTGTGGGCGGGGGTCAAATACAACTGGACGGATTGGCCGAGGGAGGGGGGAGAAAAAGACCACAAGAAAAGTGGAGACAAGAAAAGTGAAGTGTTGTCCAGGTCAGACTGAGAAATCGAAAGGAGAGTTGGCCAAGCTTTGAGAGCTTTTGGAATGTTAGGGGACCTGAAAACTTTTTTAAAAAGTAAATATTTTCTTTGTATTTTAAAAAAAGATAAACTGTAAACAGTTTACATTTTTTTGATGATAGGGAAAACTACATAGCACTTTTGTTTTTTCTCCATTAGAAAAAAGAATAGACTATATTGGTTTCAATTCTTTTTTTCAAAAACCTTTTAAAGTGTAATTATTTTTTTAAACATCTGTAAATATTTTGTTTGTTATAGGTCATCAACCGAGGACTACAGAAATGTTTAGATTTCATTTTAGCGTGAAATTTTAAGTGGTTGCACTATTTATTTTTGTGGGCTGCGCTATATTTTTGTCAAATGGAGAGAAATATTTGACCTGTCTGCTGTTTTGCTACTTTTCTATTATGTTTGTAGCTCGGGCTAAATAATAACGTTTGGTGGAAACGTGGGTGATGTGACGCAGTCGGCACTCACCGAAGGTGGAGGAGATTCCCGTCCGATCAGGGGTGTGTTTTCGCAGCGAGAGTTAGGGAAGTTGGCATTCTGAGCCCTGTGGGATGAAAAACGTTTTATTTTTAGAGCCACTCTGTTTTGTCTAACATCAATGGAAAGCAACGACTTCAATCAGACATTAGCAGCAGTTCAACTTGAAGATTAGAGGAGAAAATTCCAAGAAGTGAGCCCAGCATTCATCAAAGTATTGGATTTCACAGCTGGTTAGCAACAGCTGCACATAGTGAGTAGCTGTGTCTCTGGAAGACTTTTCTAGGAGTGACACATGGGCAATTTTTAGCTTGGCATCCGTCATAAATTTGCAAGTTTTTGGCCAGGGGCTCCAGATCCGGCTCTACAGAGCCATGTCAAGTGGCCCTTTACAGCTATCGAGACCATAACAAAGGGAACACGTACATGTACTCGGTGACGGGCGCGTTGCTGACGGTGTGGGCGGCGGCGGGGATGGACGTCTCGCTGCCGTAGCTGCTGCCACAACTGTAGAGGCTGGGCATGTGGACTCTGTACAGGTTGTCGTGGTTTTGCCTACCGCCGCCACCCAGTGAACTGTCGTCGACGTCCTCGTCCACCCTGCAAAATGACACCGATGATGTAAGTCGCCGCCAGAGGGAGACGTTGCGCCCTTTATGAAAATGAGAGCGCCCACCAGGGAGGAGCTATGTGGTTAGATGTGTCGTGATGGTTCTCACAAGCTTGCAAATGGATTGACTTCAGTGGTATCAGGAGAATGTTTCAAGTTTAAAAGCACAGGATTTGCTTATTCACTATATTTTAATATTTTTATTGCATGCGTTGGTACAGCACAACCCTGCACCTGGCGCTAGACGACCAATCCATTTTGACTGCCAACCTCGAGTCAAATCTATTGAAATATCAATGGCAGGGAAACAGACTCAATGCCAGCCTTCCCAGTTGAAATGGATTTGATCTGTTAAGGGCGACGAGCAACAAAATAATCCTGCAGTATAAGGATATTGCAATATATATTCATATTCACACTATTTAGAGCAACAGAATGTAGGCTCAAGCTTCTTGTGCGGGCTATATTCAATTATACTTTCATATTTTGCTGCAGGCCAATAAAAGTTGGGCCGCAAATGGCCCGCAAACCATTTTTGGACACCAGTGTTTAGATGATTAAAAAATCTATATTTCAAATCAAACAAGCTTAACAGGGACAACTGGGAAGAACCAAACCAGCTGCGATCGAAAATGATGACACCCCCCACCCCTTCATTGCTTCGGAGGGGTCTGCTAATGAAGTGACTGGTGGACAGCTGAGCTTTCCGGTGAAGTGTAACAAGGCTCGTAGGACTAGGACATGAGGAGTTACTCCTACTCTCTGCCGTGGGAGACGACAAACTCTGGCAATGTCTACGACAGATTTAGGCCGACTGCTTGAGAAGGCAGCTGCAGAATTTGGAACGTTTGAAGAGAAAATGATACATATTCATCCTTCTCTTTTGTTTACTGTATCTCAGCCAAAACGGGACCATGGAATAGCCCATGATTAATTAATGGGCTTGTCCTCATAAATCATTTCCAACTGCACATGGGAGAAAAGCGTGTGGCCGTAAAACCTCCACTTGAAAGCTTTTATGCCGTTTTACCAGTTTTAGGTGTCATTGAAAGGAACTTTACCGTTTGCGCCAGGTGTGAGGCACGCCGCAAATGATGGAGCTGAACATGAGGGCCGTCACGAAGGAGAAGAACACCAGGTAGATGACGCCTTCAAGTCCGTCGTAGCACAGCCCGGTGACGCCCTGCACGTAGTCCTGCGAAGACGGAGCGACGAGGCATTCACAAAAGCGTAATAAAGACCTTCACGATCACCCAATGATATGCTGGCCAAAGTTAAGATTTCACAGAAACTAGGTCAAAGCGCTAGGCTTAAAGTTGGCGAGCATGCACACGCAGGAAGCGACGCATTTTCCCACAAACATCCGAAAAGCACCACGGCGCTCCCCCACCGCATGAGGATCTGCATCCTGTATGCATGGCTTGGTCTTGCTGTAGAAAGGGGGGGGGGAATGCCGGAGGGAGAAGGCGAGGCTCCACGTGAGCCCTCGGATTTCGGACGCAAGCCCCCGTCCTCGGACAGGAAGGCCAGTGTGAGGAGCGTTATTGGTGAAGACAAGCCGAGTCAGCTGGGCAAGCGTGGAAGAAAGGTGGCTTTATATAACTTTAGCTAGGCCGCACTGATGTCACAACGCATCAGCGCCGGCCGGGCAGCTTCCGACTAGCGAGACCCCCCCCCCCCCCACACACACACACACACACTTCCCACGCATGTCTGCGAATCTCAGCGGAGCGGCTCGCTCACCATGTGCAGGCTGCGGCAGTCCACTAAGGCGGTGAGCTGATGAAGGCTGATTTCTGTGGTGTTTAGGATCTCCTGGATCTTCTCCAGACTTCCCTGGAAATGAAGGAGCGCAAGGGGGGTTAAAATATGCAGAAATGAACTACTAAGCAGAAGATAAAAAACAGTTACTTCTTAAATCAATATTCTTCGCGGAGGATAAAGAATACTTGAAGTATGGTTATATTTTGTAACCAAAAACATTTGGTTTACAAGCGCATCGCCAGCTAAAATTTAGAATCTAGACCACGTGTCAAATCTGGCCAGCCGCATCATCTTGTGTGGCCCGGGAAAGTAAATTATGAGTGCCGACTTTCTGTTTTAGGATCAAATTAAAATGAAGAGTATAGATGTATATTAAATTTCCTGATTTTCCCCCTTTTAAATCAACAATTGTAATTTTTTTAATCCATTTTTTCTGTGTTTTTAGTTCAAAAATGATTTTGTAAAATCTAAAAATCTGTTTAAAAAAAGCTCAAATAAACATTGTTTTAGATCTATAAAAAACTGAATATTCAGGGCTTTTAATCCAGTTCTTTTAATCCATTTATAAAAAAATATCTAAATATTATATCTAAAATGGTCCGCCCAACGTGAAATCAAGTTGACGTTAAAGCGGCCCGCGAACCAACCAGAGTCTGACACCCTTGATCTAGACTATAGCGCTGTGGCATTTGTGTTAGCATTAAGATAGGCTAATGTTTCAATAATGTCTTTGTCGTTTGTTAGTAAACATACAGTGAGAGGAAGAATAAACAACTTTGAGCTACATTTTAGACAAGTTGAGGTAATGCCACCATACAGCCTTCAAATCTGAATGTATGCTTTAAATGCTTGAGTATAGAATCAACTTAACGCACAACAGCTGAAAACTCCAAAACACCCAAGCCGAAACCGTACTTGAATTTGACAAACGCATCTTTCTGCGCGTGCCACCGTTGTGGTATTAAATATGTCCGTTTGCCTCGAACAAACGCTTCCACGAGCTCAGCACATCTGCGCGAGAATGCAGAGTGAAATGAGCTCCACTTTGTACCCGTCGACACACAGTGGGGACAAAAAAGGCACCCTTGTATTGAGCGAGAGGCTAATACAGATCAACGGACATAATGTGAGGCCACCAGGTGACGGAGTCAGCTTGCGCACTGCACTTTACGGCCCGTCATCACAAATTCAAACAATTGAGCCGGTCGGAAATACGAAACTTACCCGAGTTTGTTTGAATTCCCCGGTGGCCGAGCGAAGGAGCTCCAGAACATCATCCTGCATCTCCACTAGCGCCTTGTAGCTCCCAGAAAGCTTCTGAAAGGGAACATTAGTAGCTAGACTTTTATATTTATAGTATAACGTTCATGCGCTGCTTCCATTTGTAGTCATGGTGACAGTTTATCAATGCGCACTATAAAAAAAATTATAGTCTTAACAATAGATGCAACTGGGCACTCAAAAGCATTTCATTTATTCATGCAGTCAAATTATAGATTTGTTGCAGAGAGCTGGTTCCATTTTACATTCATCTTTCCGGCACAAGCCCAGTGGAGCAAGACTTGGTAAATGCCGCAAAATGGGATTATTGTACTCGCATGCATCAAGTCTCGAGACACTGGGAGCGATCCATTGTGCCCACTTATGCACCAAATTCCCATATTGTGCAGAAAAATGCATTTTTAAAGCCCCATTTAAATAACGGTTACAACAAAACATGGTTGCTAGAGAAGCTTAAATTGAAAGCTTATTTGTAGAAAGCAACAAACCTGCTGGAAGGGGTTGGTTTGCTCCAAACTGCAACCAATGTAGTAACTGAGGATTTCTGTGGGTTAAAAATAGACAGATTAAACAGAGGAGTATGTTTTGGACACCATTGGAAAATTTCCATTGACACAACAATTGCTGTCACTGTAGTGTGTGTTTTGAGACAGTGAGTGGCCTCTTAAATTTCATGTCCTGACTCGTCACGTTTGAAACGATATTGAGCTTGTCTGTTTAAACACGCAAGAACAACACATTTCCTTTAGTATGCTTGATTGAGTCCTAAAAACATCAATTTGTATCAAATACAGAACTCATTAGTTCAAACAATTTCAATTTTTTCCTCCCATTCATGGCAGCGTTTATATTTTATGTTTTCTCTTTGAAGCTCTTCTAACAGGATAATCCTGTGCCTGTTCTATAACCAGCCACCCACAGTCATGAAGAGGCTTGGGTATTAGTCATATGGATTATGAGCCTGTTAACTGACACATTTGAATGGTGGGAGTGATGCTAGGGGAAAAATATATTAGCTATTTGCATTGTAAGTAGTAAAGACATCCAAAGAATAACAACAACAACCAATTTCTTGACAATTGAAGCACAAAATGAGCATCCTTGGGAGGTCAAGGAGATGTGAACATTTTATTATCTTTATCTACTTTTAGTCCCTTTCTCAACTCCTTACATCTCACTTGCCTTTCCACACTCCCTATAAAAATCAGCTTTTTACAAGCATGCTATCATTTAAGCAATCACAAAAAGGATCTCTAGTAGTATAGAAGCTTCTATTCAGCCTAAAATGGCAGCCACTTTTAGAGGCTTTTTATGAGCGGTGAACAAGGGCTCCTCTTTAGAACAATGCCGTCTCACTGCTGGACCACAATCACAGCATTGAGGGGGCCGAGACTTGACTATTCACTCGCGCGAGTGTCCCCCTTTGCAAGTATTTAGCGGGTCACGGTGAGAACAAAGGACAAGCTAACACATCTCGAGTGAGTGATAAACACCTTGATTGACGACTTTGTACTGGTGGGTCACTTGGGTGATATACGTGTCAGGAGCGACGCAGAAATCGCTGGAGGTCTAGAGGAGAGTGGGGCAAATGGTCAGAAGTGACAGTGAAAAGACAACAATTTATTATCTATTATTGAATTGAGGAAAAACAAATGACCACAGAGAGAGCCAGCTCCAGTCCCAAGGAGGCCCAACTGAGCACCAGAGCCAAAACACCAAACAAGCAAACTCTAAAGTGTAAAAGAGGAAAATAAAATCAGAGATCAATCGCTTGGAAAATCTCCAAACTGCGTTTTCTGTGACTCACCCAATGAGTGTCGCCTTGGAATTGCGAATGAGACCCAACAGTACCAGAAGACAAATGAGGACGTCGAATATCAGCAGGCCGAGATAGCCCAGCCACCTGCCAGGACAAAGAATAAGAGGAACGTCTACTACCATCTATTTAAACAATCAGATGTCATGTTGTACACAATTGAATTGTCCCAGTAAACCCTCGTTTTAGTCCACACGCTGTTGTGAGTAAATAGAACGTGCAGAAGTCGGGTCAACGGTCACGACAATTTCATTTAGCTTCATCCACGCCTCCCTTTGTCCTTTTTTCCCTCATTGTCAAAAGGCTGATAACATTTACGCGAACGAGGAAATGAGATGAACAGACGTGAAAGATGGTTTGCTGATTGACCATGGGGGTGAAAAGGCAGGCGAGAAGGAGACCCAGATAGCATCTGGGCTTATTACCGCAACCGCCATAAAACCTCCCCGCCCGCACGACTAAAGTTAATTACATTCAACCATGAATTGTGGTCTGAAATAACCAAACTTTGAAAACTACCGTATTTTCTCGCATACCCGCCGTATTTGTCGCCCAAAAAAATGATGATTGAATCGAGGGTACGGCTTATATGCACAGAAATTAGACTTGACATTCACAAAACTGCAAGGTGACAAAGACGAAAACGCCCTAAGGCAAGACAATGCGGCCGATACGGTCATTTATTTCAAAATAGAGAAAAGATTAATAGATAAAACGCCGAACAAAATATATTTTGACATCTATGAATGAAATTCAAGGGAAAAAAACGTATCTTGCATAACTCGCTCAGGGCGCCGTCATCTTACCAAGGGATGACAAACTAGACTGCTATGGACACACTTCCTGGTTGTACTGCTCACATGACTTCCTTTCTCACACAGAGCCTCAGAAATACCACGTGCGATTATTTTTCTTAAGATTTTCCCTTCAAAGTAACACATTTGTACTCCCTATTAAAACCACAAATATGGAGGTGATAATTGTGAATCAGGGGGCGGCTTATACGCGAGAAATTGTAAAATTCAACGATTTTAAGGCAATTTTAAGGGTGCGACTTATATGCGGGGGCGGCTAATAGGCGAGAAAATACGGCAATACCACAAAATATTGCACAGTCCCCTTTTCTGTTGAGGGGCTCACCTGTACCAGTCAAACAGGTCGAACCAGCCAGCCAACTCTTCCAGGGAGATGTTTCTGTTGTCCCAGTAGGGGATCTCCACCATCTGTCTGACCAGCTCATCCAGCTGTCCCTGCAGCTTCTGGATGATGGACAGGTAGTCTGCCT
Organism: Stigmatopora argus; assembly: GCF_051989625.1. Taxonomy (NCBI): domain Eukaryota; kingdom Metazoa; phylum Chordata; class Actinopteri; order Syngnathiformes; family Syngnathidae; genus Stigmatopora; species Stigmatopora argus. The sequence continues at coordinate 15,148,742 of NC_135400.1, read as the reverse complement.
GCTGGGCATACTGGCCCTCGAGTTGCTGCAGGTTGTCGTCCACCGTCCAATTCAGCGAGGAGGTGCTGTCGGTAACCTGAGCCCGACCGGGGGGACAATCACACGCATGATGGAAACGAGAACAGGCATGGTGGCTTCGTGTAATACTCAAATCTCACCAGTTTTTGCACACCGGTGATTGTGCGGTTTGCGTGGCGCAGGGAATACGTCAGTCGATTCACTCCGTCGCAAGTCTCGCCGTTCCCATAGAAACCCACGGCAATGCCAGCGCTGCGTGGAGACAAAGGGAGAAGAGAAGAGTTCACTTAGGGGCGCTTGCTTAAAAAAAGACAACCCGAGGAGAGCAGAGTGTTGAGCCAGTGAAGGGGAGGCGTGTGAATTTGAACCCAAAATTAACCCTGTCAGTTCAGACGCCTGAAACATCAAGCGCAAAACCATGGAAACGCAGCGGAATGGACTTTGTACGTTCGCCCCAAAAGCGGCGCTCTGGGTGGGTTATCAGATCGTACTTGGAATGAAAGGCCTCGGCTTGGGGGGGGAAAGCAGCTCTGGCGCTAGACTGGGAGGTGATTTTTCTTGGTCTGGCTGCAATTTAATTCGTTTACGGGTGATGTACCGAAACATCGGAGGCGCGGGAGACTCAAGTTGAACACAAACAGTTTCTTCACCAAGTCAGTCTTACATATTTTCTGACTTAGGAATATCATTAGCCTATTAGCATGATGGGGAATTTTTAAAACAGTTTTTTTCGCTCACTGGTAAAAGGTTTAATCTACACTCAGATGTTTTTTTGCTTTAAGTGTTTATGCAAAAATGATACTACCAAGGGTGGACAAAAAAAGTCCTGAGAACTAGATGAGCATCTTTAGAAAAGCTGTAATTACATGTCAATTTAGACTTTTTGGAACACTCATCCAGCATATAGTTGGGTTTCCTAGTGGGGTGATTACACCAACGCCACTTCAATCTGTCGGAACAGTCGAGTGGTATTCCGCCAACAGTGCATCATTGTTTTTCCCCCACTTCCTGGGCCAATAATCTCTTCCTCTCACGCTCAGTGGTGTGAAAGAGGTGGACACGAGCTGTGTCAAAGTTTAAAAAAACAAACAGAAAAAGCGTGGGTGCAGGAATGTAAAATATGCATCCATTTTCTAATCATTGCGGGCTAAGCTAGTTTTTTAATTGCCCATTTTGAAATTGATAATCTAACAACATCATGTGCTCATCTTGTTTTCTATTTACAGGGGGAAAAAATTGATTGTAATGCAGTCGGTGTCCTCATCAGGACCCCGAAGCTCTTTTCTTGTATCAATGAATCGACTGTCATGGCTCTCTAGCGGCCAATCGGCATATGGAGGAAAACAGGAAACAACTGCTTGACAACAAAAGTCCAGATGGCCACGGTTCACAGTTTGGATCAAAAACAAAAATTCAGCATCAAAAGACTGACGTCAATGTTGGCGCCATATGAAAATACCGGACGCGCTTGGCTGTTTTGTGCACCGCGCTCACCTGCACACGAGTGTTGCGATGATGACACACCAGGCGGTGCAGCAGCAGTCGGCCGAAGGTCGGTCGGGACTTTTGTTGCGCCGGCAGCAAAGCCAAATAGAGTAGATGAGCAGGAAGAGCAGGTCAAGAGCCAGACAGGCCAGCGCCACACCTCCCAGTAGCAGGATGGACTACAGGGAAGAGGGTAATGGAAAGATAATGGGGGCCATTAATCGACAATGCAAGAGTAATGGGCTATTGAACGTAAGCGTTCGGGAAAGAGCTGACATTCAAGTTTTTTTTGTTTTTTGTTTTGCCCCTTGTTAAACTAATGTGGCGCAATTATTGGCACAGACTAAAACAAATTTTAATTTGGTCACGTACTGGTTCAAATATGCTTCTTTCAGTAAGTAGCTGCAAAATATGCCAATACTTAGCATGGCTTGTCAGAAATGTATTCAACGGGAGTAGTGTTACATTACAATACGACGCTTGAAAAACAGCAGAATTAACTCAATTAAAAGAGATTACACCGACATTGTTTATGTCACGTGACACCAAAAAAAGTTAGTTTGAAAACCTCTGTTTTGGGCTGCAGAGATTTTTGGGAGAGTCATGTGACTGCCAGGATTGTATTTGATGAGTCAAATGGAGTGAAACAATTGTTAGTAGTTACGATGTATTGTGCAAACAGTGTCATGTGCCAAGGCCTGAAGCAGAAGTTGATTTTTTTCCCCTCTTAAAGCCTGAACAAATAGATGAGTATGCAAGAGACAGACAGATGCAATCAGAAGTCAAATTTGTGTGTCACTGCAGAATGGAAATCATTGCGACACAGTAAAAATGGTTTCTTATTTACATAAATACTTAACTAAACGTAAAAATAATGTTACCTGTGCATCCAAAATACAGTAAAATGCACGTACAATTGATCTGAAAAGTTAAGACTTCGCCAAGTAGATTCACAAATTATCATGTGTATTCAGGATGCTAAAATAATAGTATTTTTTAATCTGAATGACACTTTAGGGAGTTCTATGACAATGTACCAACTTGGGGGGAAAAATGACATAAAACACATCTTCCACTTGAAAATGGCAGATGTATGGAACCAAATCAACTTGCATTCTACTTTTTAGTGTACCTCTGAGGTTACTTATTTTCATGATCGCCTACAAAGACAATACGATGACGCATCTATGCTGGGTAGTTTCTTCCTGTTTTAGATCAACTGGAATCGAGATGTGAAATTCTTTCCCAGTAGAAAAAAAGGGAAGTATCATCGGACAACTGAAGAAAAATAGGAAAAAATAACAAAATAGGATATCGCCTTATAGAGGATTTTTAACTGCAATGTAGATAAGAGCCACCGCATATTCCGACCGCAAATGTGGGGACGAAAACATGGAAAAAGTAATTACAGGATGTAATTCTAAACAATTCGGTATAATTGAATGTTTGTCTACCCTCCCAATTTGAAAACAACCTTTCCTTTCGCCATGTTCTTCAAACACCGACACACAAAGAACCCAACCTTAATATTTAATGAAGGGCTTGTATTTACAATGGCGCTGGCTTCGTTTCAGCCCCCAAAACGAGGTCATTAGCATACTTTGTTATCGTGCCTATTTTAAAACATATACTCCGGATATGTAACTTGTCTCAAATCTAAGGCGGCTTTAGCTTGGATTAGAATATACCAGCTGGTAACAAGGTTGGAATAGGCCAAGCTATGGATATAGCAAGTTAACAGATGGTGACTCAAGCCAAAGGTGAGGAGAAAGAACAGGTGCTAACAAACGGGTCTTTAAGTTACTCAGGAATTCCATTAATCCTGCGAGTTTCAGCACTAAATTCCAAAGTCTACCTTGATTAAGGATGTGTTTACCTGTTGGTAAGTCAGGTCCCATGGCTGGAAGTCGCTGCTCGTTCTCTCGAATTTCAAGTTGAAATGTGGAAGTCGGTGCAAGAGGTCAACCCACCATGGTGGCGTGTAAATAACCACAGCCGCCATTTGCCGAACAGTAGTACTCGTCGAGTTCGACAAGGATGCGAGTGGTTCCTCCTGGAAAAGGCTAATAAAAAAAATACATTAGAAAAAAAATCTCCTTATTAATTCAAGTTGATACTTAAAAATAAGCAGCTATTACTTATTTCGACAACTGACTCACAATGGTAGCTTCCAGAGAGCATCCCAAGCATAATTATGATGCTAATGAGCTAATTATAAACTCAGACGCCAATAGCAACTAGTTAACCACTTGGCATCACTGTTTAAATTCCCGATTTAACAAGCAATGAATGTCGTGTAGATGAAAAAGTGTGAGGTGTTCTCACCCCGGTAAAGGAGTCCCAGTTAAATCGGCTAATGTTAGCCGGTTTAGCAGCTGGTTAGTTAACAACAAGTTTCTTTGTTCCTCTCGTCATTGCGTCGGCTTTGTTTACATCCTGTGTTGTTAGTCGACGTGAGCTGCCTCCGCGGTTCGCCGCTTGCGTTTTTAAACTCCAGGACGACGGGCTCGCTTCGACAAACAAGCGAGTGAAGTCCCCGTGCATCCGGACAAGAGTCGGACGCAAACGCGGTGGCTATTGACGACACTATGCCAGCTGACAAATCCCCACGAGCTCGCGTCTGGATGGTTGGCTAGCGCATAGATATATTCTAATTAAGACTAGATGTCTCAGGGCGGAGTCGGCTGCATAAGTAGTAGAAGGGCGTTTTACGACAGAGACTGCGACCTGGTTAGACAGAAAAATGGTACAGTATTATAAATAAAATAATAAGACAGGGCCATCTTGCTTGCAAGGACACTAATGTAGTGAATATAAAATGACATTTTCTACATTAAAATACTCTATTTTAATTCATGACTATCGACATTCAAGTTGACGTTGATACAAGTTCTTTTAAAACACATATTCAGTCAAGTTAATGCATCTGCAAAAACAAGCAATTGAAAACTGAGCCCTCCAAAGTATTTTAAAGTACACGCTCATTGATTCGTTTGACTTAAAGGGCCACCAGACATCTAGCCTCGTGTATATAGTTATTGACTTGAGTACGCCCTCCCACCAAGCAAGCTGAAACGACGCTGTAGCACCACTATGTGTCCATCGACGACATTGCAGTGTGGTGGATTCACGAACTGTTGGAAACATGGAAACGAACTTGATTTTTTTATACACAAAATCCCAAAGGATATCCAATAGCCAAATCCCAAGCAAAATAAAGTAATATATATTAAAAATACAATTAAATATGTACAGCTGTGAAAGGCCATAAATAAGGGTATTTACAACATATGTAAATTCCAATAAACCTAATAAAAACACGAGTAAACAAGATTACGAAAGCCATACCATTTAAATAGAACATTGAACTAAGCATCGTAGTGCTGAATTAAAGTTGAATAGAGTGGGTGAATGAATTTTTTTTTAAAGGACATAAGAATAAAATCAATGTCTGCATTCAATTTTAGTATTAAAAAATAATATTGAAGATCACCTGATCTCATTGGGAATATTACTAACTTTACATTTAAATTCCAGGTAACCAACAGATCTGTTTTGATGCTATTAACTTTAAAAAAGATCATTTTATAACGTTATAGCCCTCAAGGACCGCTTGGACTTTAAACCAGAAGCTGCCTACTACAACTTTAAGAAATAAATGAGCTTTTTTTTTTTTCGTTTCTGCAGGAAATCACATGGAGGTGCTCTTACACTCACACGTCACATGACAGTCCGGTCCGAACCGAACGGAACCATGGCTGTTGAGATCAATGAAGGTAAAGTATTAACATTCTTCACTTCTAGACTTCTCTCGTGCCTAATTTGGGGACATTTCAACTAATAAAAGCATGCGTGCGTGCAAAGATGCAGTGTAAAGTTAGCTACAACGTTTTTGGGGGTGCCTGTGTTCACTTGGCTGGAGTCAATAGTCGGATATTAAAGCAACATTTTTGCAATTCTTCAACCTGCTTGTTAACTTCTAAAGCATGCTTAAATCGTAGTCAATTTGATAAGGGTTTAAGATTTGGGTGCGCTAAACTATTGATGTTCTGAAATTACTTTAGAGTTCTGGGGTACTTGGATTTTGGATTTACTTTCTTTTATTTTGAAGAGTGGACCATGGAAATGTTAAATTATGCCAGGATAGAAGTATGGATGGAATTCAATTAAAGAAACGCGAGTAGGCTGTTGAAGGTTGGTCATAAATGAGTAAACCATACCTGACTGTCACATGGTGAGGTGCAATTTGTGATATGATTTTTGATGATAGGGCAGATTGTTGAAGCACTGCTTTTCAATAGGTTACCCAAGTCGTTTTTGTTTGTGGTATTTACGGTTTAATTTTAAGGGGTGCTAACAATTGATTCATTGACAGCTCTGACATTAAAATGGACCTAAATCCCCTTTTTGAGCCTCTTAAATAAATAAAAAATATTCTCTACTTTTTTAAATAGATAATTTAATATTCTATTTATTTTGCTGAATTTTAATGTATTTTTAAAAAATATTTGGGGATCAACAAAGTGTTTTTGGGACTCAAAAAAGTAAGAAAGGTGAAATCATTCCTGTTCTAAATTTTTAAATCATTTTTATATTATCTAAAAATGATTTCCCCCCCCCCCCCCCCCCCCCCCTTTCCAGGCTCAGTCCCTGCATATTACAGAGAAGTATACGAAGCGATCTGCAGCCAGAACCATGAGAAGGTTCGAGGGGACGTCTTTCAAAGGTTGCTTGAGAGCACCAAGCTCTCCAAGGCAGTTCAAGCCCAGGTGAGGAGCTCTACAAACTTTATTTTAACATTTGCGGGGGAAATAAATGGCTGTTTGTCTATTTATTGCATTTTTCAGCCCACAGTTGCAAGAATATGCCCCGAAAATGGATCTTAGGAATGTCATGTTGCATTTTAGAAGCATTTAGATTGCAGAGTTTTTTCACCCTTAGATTAGCGAGCACGTTGACGCGTCCCCCGACGGCTTCCTGAGCAAATTGTCGTTGTACAAAGCGCTCGCTTTGATCGCCATCGCCCAGCAAGGAAAGCAGCCCAGTCCCAAAGCCCTGGATAACTACGTACAAGGTGGGTAAGCGTGCCGGCAATCGATGTTTAGCTTAATGAGTGGTTAGCTCACGCTTCTGAGTGTCAAAGGTCGGTGTGACCATCCACCTCTTTTAACCGCAGACACTATGTCATGTGGGGAATAAATATAACACCTCAAAAGTTGGAATTGGACTAAAATGTTCCGGAAGAATGTCCCAAAAGTCAAACAACTTTAGTTTTTAAATGATCAATGCATGAGTCAGCTCAACGTCTATCTAAAGCAAAGACCTTTTTGCCAAATATAACCACAACAAGACCTTGCATTTCAAGCACAGGTGTTATGAATAACATTTTTTTTAAAAACAGTAGTGTAGTATGGTCAAGTATTCAAAAACAGACATCATTTTAAACAGATGTCAATGTTAAAACAGCAAAAAACAACATGTTGCTAAAAAAATGTTCTACTAGAATAATGTCTATGTTAAGAATTTATGGAAGTGTGTAGGTTTAAAAAAAAAAAATTGACATACTGTAGTTATGCTTGCAAATTATTTAAGCCCCACACAGGTTTTTTCAGGTGGCCAACAAAGCGGCTAGCTACACAAAACGTCTCAGTCCGAGTTTTTTTGTTGTAATTTTCGCCGCAGATTACATTCAAGTGGTTGTGGAATGCACAAGCACGGGGTGAAACGGAGATCACCGTGCCCCCGGCACGTATTGCTAAATCAGGAGATAACTTCTTCCCAAAGTGACATTCCTCGCAAGTGAGGCGTAGCTTCACCGCAGCTAAAAGCGTTAGCGCTCGCGTTTGAATATTGGGGCGGCTTGCTTTGCGTTGCAGAGCTTCCCAAGCCTCGGCTGGGCCAGCCCGGGGACTTGCGAGCTCTGAGGGTGCAGCCGGCGCCGGAAGACGAGCTCACGCTGTCTCCGAACTTGGACGGGATGCTGGAGAAAGACGCGGTTAACGTCAAGCTCATTCCGGAGAAGAAGGGCCTGTTCCTCAAGCACGTGGAGTATCAAGTCACCAGCCTGGTAAGGTGGTTTTTGTCACTTGTGAGAGTAAACTCAGAAAACCTGATTTCCATTGGCGATTTCATCCTGAGAGCGTTTGAAATTAATTTTGTGGGTGTGATCAAGTCTGCATTACGGTAAAATGGCCGCCTGATTTGGTTGAAAAGTGAACGCGTTTTAACAAGTTTTGTTGTAGGGACATTGAAGGAATTACCGTATTTTTTTGGGCAGAAGGCCACTACTTTTTTCTCCACTTTGAACTATTGAGGCTTTTAATCCGTTGCGTCTTATAGGTGGATTTTTACATGGCGATAAATTGTCTTTAGTAGCGTTGTCAAAAGTATAGACATTGAAATAGGGCATGTTATTGAATTGTAAAAATACTTAAACACTGGTCACCATACATTTTGTGGAATGGGGTAAATTGGGATTTTGTACTGCTCTTAATAGTAATGGATGATTTTTTTTTAAATGTTGCTTTATTGGCTAATATTGACTTGGTCTGGGAAAAATCATATCATGATGAAGATAAATTGGATCACAATAGTTCCAATCGCATGTTTATTTTAGCTTTCTCTTTCATGCAGCAATACAAAATGTCGGTCTATCGCCGCTACAGCGACTTTGACGTCTTCCACGAGATCCTGCTTCAGAGATTCTCGTACAGAATTGTGCCTTCGCTTCCGCCCAAAAGAATGTTAAAAGGAGGTACGTTGCGTCCACTTTACACGGCAAAACAGGATGGAAATCTAAACCCTGTGATTGCCCCGAAAGCCATTTCCTTTTCCCGCAATCAGTACTACTTGCTGACACTTGTAAGGTAAAATAAAACTATTTTTTTCAGTCTTGACGTCAGTTTCCGAGCAAGAATTCATTGAAGGGAGAAGACGGGCCCTGTGCAGATTCCTCAACTTGGTGGCGCAACATCACATCTTGTCAAAAGACGACTTGGTCAAGACCTTCTTCACCTTCTCTGGCTCTGTATGTGTTTACCTTCTCCAAATCTGCTAACTCCACAAACATTGGAGTCCTAGCGCCATGGCAACTTCCACTAATTCATGATAACCCCGCCCCCTCCGGGTTCGCCAACAGGATGTCCAGATTAGGCTGCGTGACATTTATAAGAAAATGGGTGACGAGTTCATGACCAACAGAGTGGCGACGCTGGCAAAGGTTTGTTGGTTTATTCGAGTTCCCCAACGCCGATGATTTTGCTTTCCTAGTGCATCATACTTGTTGTTGGTATGCCAGGAGTCTCTTTGACCTGTTTTTTGGGCCTCCTTTTTTTCAAAATATAGCTGCAAAGACGAAAGCTGGCTCTTTTAGGTATTTAGATATTAGCGATTAGCGTGGAAGAAGACTTTACGTCGCTAAGAGTCAAAGTCAAACAATGACCGGTTGTGACAATGTTGACAGAGTGCTGTGGGTTATTTTTAGACGCAAGGACTGCCAGTTTTTAGGAGAACCTTGCAATTTGCAGACGTCTTGAAGGGATTTGGTGTGTTTTTGCAGGAATACCTCCCCGCTGATATCCAAGCGCAGTTTGCTGCAAGCAGAGAGCTGATCAAGAACATCCACAACAGCTTTTCCAGGCTGCGCGAGAAGGCCGAGAAGATTGCCGAGCGCTCCAAGGGGAACGCTAGTGACCTCCTCATGTTCGGCAATGAGCTGGGGTATTTTATTTTTGGATGGCTGTCCTTCCTGAAGCTCGGGAATCCAAATCTTCGCCCCCACAAAACACGAGAATTGGAAATTTTGCCCAGAAGTTTCCGCATTTTATCTACAGGACGCTGGGCTCGGAGACATTTCTTCCGCCATTGGCCTCGTCGCAGAATACGTGGGGGCGCCTACGTCAGAGCTTGAAAAGTCTCTCCTCGGAATTTTCGGTGCTTTCAGAAAAAGCGGCCGCCCAGGTACGTAGTGCGCTTACGTCTGCCCAAAAGCGACGTCGGGAGGTCAACGTGCCGTTTGATTCCTTGACTTCAGGGTAGACGGGAAGAGGACGAGGTGGTGGAAAGACTGAATCTTTTCCTTGATTTGCTGCAGTCATACAGAGTGAGTCTTGTGTTGGCTTCTTTGGTGGGAGGTAAAAAAAAATGTAATCTGGCTTCCGATTGGTCAGGACCTGTGCGAACGCCACGAGAAAGGCGTACTTCACGAGCATCAGCGAGCCCTGCACAAGTACGGCGTGATGAAGAGGCAGATGATGAGCGCCACCGCTGCTGCGCAACCCAAAGAGCAAACTTCCGTGGAGCAGCTGGAATCGCGAATTGTCCAGGTATGGCTTTCCCTCAAGCATGTGGTGAGAGTTGTACTTTTTTTTCCAGTTTTTCTACTTTGCTTTTGTTGCTAGCAAGAGAACGCCATCCAGGTGATGGAGTTGCGCAACTACTTTTCCCTGTTTTGCCTCCACCAAGAGACGCAGCTCATCTTCAACTACCTTCCCGTCACGTCACACATCCTGGGAGCGTTTGTCAACTCCCAAGTGCAAGGACACCAAGAGGTGAGGCATACATTTTAAGAACTTTTACACGGAAAAAAAAATTGAAAATATCTCGGACCAAAACATACGAGACCTAAAATGAACACTTTAGGGACATTGAAATGCTGTCAAAAAATTAAATCCATTGGTGCATGAAAATGTTTCAAGAACATATTTCCAGAAAATAAACTATGCTGTATATTTAAAATAGTGTTAAACATTTAATATAGTAGACAATTACGCCAAATTTTCCTTACAATTTAGCATAATGTGCAACACTCAAGATACAACCCACCATAAATTTTTGTTAACAATGATTTGCTGTTATTGCACAAACTAGCGCCCCAACAAATTTTAGCGTAATTGTGTGTCTTTTGTTTTGTTTTGTTTTTCAGATGGGTGCGGTGTGGAAAGAACTCCAGCCCAAGCTTAGCTGTTTCTTTGGTGAAAAAAATGGTGTGAAGTAAATTGTTCCGCAAGTTGGAAAAGGAAAAAAAATAAAAATAAAATGCATTTCTACTGCTTTATAATTCAACAAAGGTGGACTTTCTTACTCCATGCTGGATTTTTCAGGCTTGGCCTTTTGACATTTTGCCTGTTGGCTAATGCAAAAATGTCCAAATCCACTTTTACTGCCAACCAAGCAGGAAATTGTTCGGGTTGCAAGGGACCAGTTAGCACAGTAAATTCCAGCCCCCTTAAGTTATTACGTGTGAGAGAGGGGGGTATATAAATCGAGCATTTTACTTTATTTAAACTTTGGGACTTGTTCTGTTTTTCCTCCCAAAAGTTCCCAATTTTTTGATACAAATGACATTTTTCTTTTATATTATATTAGATATTTGATAAGCGAATTCAAAGTGCCTAAACTTAAATATCCGCACATTATGACAACACTAGATGACCTGATGAAAGCTGCTTTGGAACATTTGAACATTTGTAAAGAAACTTGACACTTTAGAAAAAGGAACACTTGGATACAGTTGCACAAAGATTGATTTTCTTGGAACTTATACGGCAAAGCCATTTAACTGACTGAAATGTGTATATTTTTTTGAAAAATAAATGCATAACAATAAAATGTCTGTTTTTTTTGGGTTTATGAATGGCAAACAATTGACCAATCTTCAACTATTTAACTATAAAAGGGACCGCATCAAAAAGGTCCGGACCAAGGAAACTCAATTACAGACTTGCCTGGTGCGAATACGGCGACTACAATGGCTAAACAATTTTTGTAGGCCACAATTGGTTCCTGAGACGCAAGTTGGATATTCATACGTATTATTAAAAAAAACAGGAACGACTCCAGTGTAGCTCAAAGTACAGTGATTCCTCGAATATCGCAGACAAAGGACTTGGACTAAAACTCCCATTAACCTTTTTTTTTTTTTTTCAAGTTTTCATTGTGTACACTATTTAAAGTATTTATATATACATATGTATATACGTGTATGTATATATATATATATATATATTTTAAATTCAAGCGAAGGGGAACTATTTTCAGTGTGTACAGTATTTAAAGTATTTATATATACATATGTATATACGTGTATGTATATATAAATATATATGTGTATGTATATATATATATATATATATATATATTTAAAAAAAAATTCAAGCGGAGGGGAACTATTTTCAGTGTGTACAGTATTTAAAGTATATATATTTATGTGTATATATCTATATTAATACATTAGTCTTGATGCTTATACCTAATATTTAATAAATATCCACTTTTTGATAATTGTACTTGTATTTCTGTATAGGCATGAAAACATGTATTGTGGAAGTAATAATGACTTTGTGGTTTTTCGTTTAGGGTGGCCATGTCTGGTCTACATTAACCGCGATATTGGAGGGATTACTGTAGTGGAGTATGTTTCTTCTCCACACATCTACTCATAATATAACATATAGATATAACTACTCTGAAAAGTTTGGACCGGATTAAAGGTAACGAACGCGTTGCTACCCACCTTCTGACAAAGGACGCTTGACTGGTCGAGGCCGGTCCTTGAAATTGCGGGCACTCCACGTACGTCTTAAGAGTCGGGCGAGTAGATCTTGATGAGGTGTTGCAGTTGGCTGGGGTAGCCGCTGATGGGACAGCGCCGCTTGGCTTTCACGTAAGCAAAGATGCAGCGGTAGCAGAAGACCAAACCCGACGTGGACAGCGCCGCCGCGTTGACGCGAGGCCGACGGCAGAGCGGGCAGCTGGTCGCGTCCTCCGTCTGCAGGTGGAGGGGCGGCGGGGGCGCGGGGAGCGAGGCCAGGTTCTCGGCGGTGGCCCGCTGCTCGGAGGAGTACCACCACTCCAGGAACTGAAGGAAGAAGACCCCCAAAGAGAGGGAGGTCGACAGGGAGACAGCCAAGCCTTTTGCCCCCTGGGAGGTCCACCGACGCAATCTTTGGAGCGCACTGCCAAGAAAATCAGACAGCTTTTATCTCATCCCCTTACCGTATGTTTGACAACCCTGATCTAAAAGATATAATTAAAAAAAAAAAAAAATGCAATCACAGTATCTTAAAATGCTCGTTTTACGGTTTCAATGATTATGTCTAAAAAGTTTGCCTTCCATGACTCTTGGTTTAATTGTTGTAAGTTTTCTACTTTTTATTTTTCCAGTGGCGAACACGCAGCTCTCGAGCCGCATGCGGCTCGCGGGCAAAATAAAAGCGGCTCTTTGCTTCTTATCATATTTTGTATATACTGTGGCTCTTTTCTCTTATTTTTACTCTGTCTTAAGGAGCCATTAAAAACTAATAAATTATATTTAAAAAAATATCTTGGCAGATTGATTTTTTTGTGCTGCTTCTGACGTAAGGTCTTTGACCCTATTATCCCCCCAAAAAATGGCGGCACCGTGGATAATATCATACCGTTGCATTCGTACATTTTTTTTTAAATCACCTAATAAGGGGAATTGCGATCATTAATAAGGGGAGCGATTGGCCGAGGTTGACAGGTATGTAATATTAGCGATTTGTACCTGTCTCCGGCCAGGATTGGGTTTTGACGCTTTTTCATCTCCATGTCTCTTATATCGCTCTGCGTGAGTCGAGCCAGTCGGACCCCGGCCAGCCACAGCAAAGGATGATGGGTACGCGAGGCCCCAAAGACGTAGAGCAGCTGTTGACAGAAAATCCAGGCCCGCCACGCCGAGTCCACGTACGGGTAGACGGCCACGGCCGCCCGGTACAGCTTCTGAATTCTGCTCTGCGCCAGCCGGATGGAAAAGTCTTCTTCTTCCCTCTGCCGCGCAAACGTGGCCTCCAGCTTGGCCCGCAGGTACGGCGCCAGGCACAAGAGAAGAAGAGAGCGCCATCGGGCCGAGCCGACGGGAAGGCCGCGGCTTCCCGAAAGCCTTTTCAGGCCGTAGAAGTTCTCCGAGAAGGAGGCGCCGCAGTTGGACAAGAAGTGGTTCTGCAGGAGGACGTCCAACAGCAGGTAGAGCTCGTCAAAGCGTCGCCACAGGAAGCCAAAGCGGGACGGGTTGGACTCGGCGAGAACCTGAAGTGAGGAAGGCGGGGGTATTTTTCGAATCCCGACAGAGCTCTACGTTATCTTTAGCTAACCGGCCGCCATTGAGCAAAATTGCCGTTTGGGGCCGACCTTGACGGCGTGTCTCAGTGCCGGTTTGACCGCCTCCATCAGCGACTCCTGAGCCAGAAGCTCGAAGATGGACGGCTGCTCGGACGCCGTCCCGGAGGTCAAATGAGCACCGGCCTCAGCCATGACCCTTGCGCTCCTACAAAATACGGCTAATCTTAATCCCAGTGTAGACAAGGCAAACTGAATTCATATATTATATTGTATTTACAAATACTGTATTATACACAAATGAAACCCTTTTACCCAAATGACTATTTTTGGTTGTTCATGATTCCATATGTGAAAACTATGAATCATTATTGAATCGGTATGATTTGGACAATAAAATACATTAGTACAATGCTAATAAAAAACTTAAAAAGAGTAATACTCAAAAGTTGATGTAGTATTCAACTCACTGCTATATTGCGATATTGACGGGTCCAATTCATTAAAAATAGCCAAGACTTGTGATTTTTAGTGCTCTTAACGACGATAGACGTCCAATCTTTTTTTTTTTTACTGGTAGGACCGAATGAATGAACGAATGCGGCCGAGTATGAGTTAATAAGAGTTAATAGTGTATATTATTCATGCATAACACTGTCAAACAAGCTACGAGGGCTTTTAATTTTCCTAAGCACTATTTACACTTATCAATACTTAATTCTATAGCTATAAGATAATGTCTTATACCAGGCTGGTAATTTGTCGAAATATATTACAAAAAACAATCGGATATTTGGATAGGGCAAATTCTGTACATGACCCCCAACAAATAGAAGTTTGAACGAGGAAAACTTGAAGGAATCAACAAAAGAAGACACTATGCGCGTATAGTTATAAAATGTTAGTCATGTATATGTAAATAAAGTTAAACCCATGAAAACATTCCTTACCTTCACCGCTTGCTGGAAAATAGGACTTTGAATTATCCCTGATTTTGATTACAGTCAACAGCCATTGTTGTTAACTAAAATAATCCTTCGAAAACATTTTTAGAAACACACGCGCGATACTTCTGTCGGTAATTGATCACCTTGCAAAATTGTATTTCCGCGTTAAACGTCCCTTTTCTTGTTCTTCCTTGAGATTGCTTCTTTAGCGAACAGCGCCATCATTCGGTATGGAGAGTCGATCTTGATTTGTTTTTTTTCATCCTAAAAAAAACTTTTTAAAAATAATAATATGCATTCATTCATTAATTTTCAACACCAAGGGAAATAATAACATAAAATACAAAATTACATATATTTTGGTGCACTTAAACTAAACAATTTTACTTATGTACAACTAAAATATGGCAACAACTGCATGTCCAAATCATATTTATCCTGTTTATCTCTTAATTTTTTTAAAATTAACTGCCCATTAAACCTAAAAAAAGGCTATTTTTTCAGGTTTTGAGTTTATAATGTACTACTATTTCAATTCAATTCAATTTATTGGCAAAAGAAAAGCACAAAGGCTAAGGGCCATGTACTATTTCCACTTCAATTTTAACCAGTTTCTTATATAAAAAAAAATCAGCTGAACAGGACAGGTTAAAAAAATATTCAGAGCCGAGGTATATATAATAAAGTCCCCACAAAAATAAAAAACAATAAAAAACTGCCATCTGTGAATTGCTTTATTATGTTTGCAGACAAGTTTAACAACAGGCCCACTTAGAAAGAAAAAAACAACAAGAGAGAAACAGATATTCAGGATCAACATCACAACTTTACGGTGAAGGATAATTGCAAAAAAAAAGGGGCTTCAACCAAAATGTCCACAAAGCCCCCGATTGGACGCAAAGTGCCGATCATCTCAAGAGTCAGCGGCGGGAAATCCGTTTGTCTCCTCAATCAATAATATAGTCACAGTAATTGCTTGGATAGCTTTGTATTGCACATGTGTACACTTATTTGCACGTTTTATATACACGTGAGTAGACGCCGCGAAAAAAAACGTTTTCTCTTTGATTTTTCATTGACGACGAGGACCAAAGGAATGTGCTTGTGATCGTTTTCGGTCACGAGCCGGACCAGAGGAGAAAAAAAATAAAATTAAAATAAAGGACGGATGGCCCGGCTCCTGAAAAAAAAACAAGGAGGTCCCGCTGAAACGTCTTTTTGTCAAGAATACACGAGTACGACGCCACTCGCCACCCGCACGTAACGAGACAGACAAGTACACCACAGTATCAAACATAGATAAGAAAAGAGAGGATTAAGTCGTAACAATACGTGTTTTGTGTGTATTCCAAAGTGTGTGTGGACCAAGTCGACACCCATCTTAAATATACACCATCTCGCAAAACTGTGCTTTGACAGCAAGTGGCCTCGGGGACGGCAACACGTGACCGTTTTTGGCTAAAAATGTTGACGGACATCCTAGCAGTTGATTGGGGGCAATCTGTTCCACAAGGCACTCATTGGTTGCCCTCTTGGCTGGCGCTAAATCTTAGCTTTCGATTTTCCTTGCAGGGATGGGAATTATTTGGTACAATGGAGTATTAGTATTAAAAATAATGCAAGAATTGTCATATTACGAGATTAAAGTGGAAATATTATGAAAATAAAGTCTGTAATACTATGAGAAAATATTTTTAAGGTCATGATAGAAAGAGAAAACAATCGTAATTTTCTGAGATTAAAGTCATAATGTTACAAGATTAAAGTTATTATGTTACAAATCTTTAATTTACATATTTATGGCCCTCTGCGGCTAATTTAGCTAATTTAGGTAAATTAGCTAAATTAGCGTAAATTGTAGTTTACTTTAATAATTTTTAATGGAGGCCATTCAGAGCTGTGTAATATACGTACAAGCTAATTTAGCAACATTAGCCACACTGCGTTCTTATGTTATTTAATGGAATATAACGACTTAATGTCATGTGTATTTAAAGAGAAAGAATTGTAATATTCTGAGATTAAAGTCATATTACAAAATTAAAGTTATGTTACCAATCTTTGATTTACATAATATTTATGGTCCTCGGCGGCTAATTTAGCTAAATTAGCGTAAATTGTAGTTTACTTTAATCATTTTTAATGGAGGCGGTTCAGAACTTTGTAATATACGTACAAGCTCATTTAGCAACATTAGCCACAATGCATTCATATGTTATTTAATGGAATATAACGACTTAACCTTGTGTATTTAAAGTCGTAATATAAAGAGAGAGAATTGTAATATTCTGACATTAAAGACATGATATTGTTTTTTCCCCCTTAAAATATCAGGACTTTAAACCCCTGATGTATGACTTTATTCCCATTGTATTTTGACTTTGATCTCGTAATATTATGATTGATTTATTTGTCTATTCTTGCCATATTTTTTTCTTTGTTTGGCCTTCATTTTCTATCGGAATTTAAGATAATCACAGTCTTTGGAAATTTTCATAATGCATAAATGTTGAATGATTGGGGGAAAAGTACTCCAACATTGCAAATAAAATTTGCTCAAAAATACAATTTATACACCAGTGCAATTTATATAAATATATTTTAGCTCTTCATTGTGCATTTTTGGGGCTGGTGGAAAAAAACAGTAGGAGGGGGAAAAAGCATTTCATATTGACTAATGTTGCTTTGATTTTTTGGCTGCTTTGGAATCATATTTTTATTCTTCTTTTGTAAATTCCACCCTTTCAGCTTTTAGTTGTTCTTTTGTGCTCAGGCCAAAATGATGCATGACATCAAATTATTGCTTAGGCTCCATTTTGTGGCTTTTAAAGAAATGTTTAAAGCAGGGGTGTCCAAACTTTGGGGAAACAGAAGACCAGAATCAGGTAAGGAAGATTGGCTTTTTAAAATGCATTCATTTTTAACGGAATGAACGTTCATTGGCCTCTCCCAGTCAAATTAAATTGGACATCTATCACCCAGCCTTCCCAATTGAAGTGGCTACAAGCAAGAAAATAATAGCCAAGAAGTATCAGAATATTGCAATATATATTTACACTTCTGAAACTATGTAGAACAAAGAATTAAAAATATCCAGCACGGCAAAAAAGGCATGAAAATCATTTTTCCAATTGGATTAATTTATATCTATGATTTCGTCATACGTGTCAACCTCGGCCAATTGCTCCCCTTATCAATGATTGCAATTCCCCTTATTAAGCGATAAAAAAAAATACAAATGCAATGAGGCATATTTATTGGGCGCACTTAAAAGTCTAAAATTTTCTCTGGCCAATCAGTATTCACTAAATTCAAGATTCTGACAGCTTGACTGTCTGAGTACATTGCTTGCTGACGCGCTATATTTATATAGTGAAAAGGGCTGTGAAATGAAAATGCTTAAAGCATGATAATGTTAGCAGTTGACGATGACGTTTTCGTCTGCTACCACTGACTGAGACGATCCGGATTAGAGCCGAAATGGGTAAAAACCAAATCGTTTTTAAAAAAATCATACTTAAAAAAATCCTGTACAAAGTTGTTATATGGTGCACACAATTTGAAATGATCAAAAAACAGGAAAAACGCATAATTTGACAGGTATGTTTCAATTACTCAAGCTTCTTTTGCAGGCCATATTCAATGATTTTACTGCGGGTTAACAAAAACTCAAGCTGTAGTTTGAACACCCCTGATTTGAGCCATCCTCTTGTTTGGTAGAAAAAAAAGTGCTTTTCTGCCATTTTGGAGCATCTACAGGAAATTCCAAACCTTTAAAAGTGGGCGTCAATTACACTGCAATTTTGAAATTGCAGTTACACTCAATTTTCAAAGAGCAGAGGAACCGACATACAATTTATGTAGAGCATCCTATTCATTAATGACATTAGTATTCGAATAAAACAAAAACAATCACATGGCATCTTCGATCCGAATGCCTTTGCACTGATCTCAATTGAAGATGCATCATAAGAAAAGATATTTAATATATCCAAGAAGGAATTTTGGACTTTGAGCAAACTTTATGCCACTGCCGGACACGAGCAACTTTTTCACGACCGTACGAGTCCACATGTAGTCCAAGTTCGGTCCTACCAGAGGAACCAGAATCCTCAACATCAACCTGTGACTAAACCGCTGTCGAAAATATCATCGTATAAGATTCACGTAAGCACTCCGATAGGATAAAACACTCTTTTCCCGAAATATACACAAATATTCTTAAGGACGGGTGACTAATTAAACGGGAAAACCGTCACCGAGCTGCCCAAATTTCTCCTTCGTCGCCATTGTACTTGCGTGAATGTGTATTTTTTTTTCCGTTAATCGTCACCCGTTTGACACGTTCGGTCGATTGGACGCACCTAAATAAAGCTAACGCGTTAAGATTAAAACAGCCCTCAAAGAATCCTCTTCAAGGGGATTTACAGGCTTTTCAGTGTTTAGTGAATTCGTCAATTTCACCGATTTCTCACTAACTCGCGGTGCCGTTTCTCAACTACGCAAATGTGTGCGTGTAACGTCATTATTTTTTTTTAATCGGATATAAAAACAGCAAAAGTTTTGTATGCTCTTTACATAGAAGTATATACAGATTTAGTAAAAATGACTGACACTTGGATGGAGTAGAAAAAAAATACGAATAACAAGAAAAAAAAGACGATAGGGGGCGCTCACGTGCCACCATCTCACCGTTAAGGAAGAGAAAAGGAGATTTCAAGTGACACATGATCGATTTGAAAGAATAAATAAAGCATCTTAAAGCTGGCTGGCCCCCCATTTCGAAATGTGTTTCCACAGCCTGCCTGTCTTGCGCTCTAAAATACATACGAGTAACAAATTAAGGCAACCAGATGCGAAGAAAAACCACGAGAAAAAAATGAAGTGACCAATGAAACGACAGCTTGTGTGTGTGTGTTTGTTCAGTCCTTATTGGCTGCTTGGATTGAGGTGGTTGTTATTGTTTCTGATTATGCTGTGTTTGTGTGTGGAGGAAAAAAAAAAAGGCACCTTGTTCATTCTCGTCCCCCGACGGTCTTCCGGCTCCGTCAGCCGAGCTGTCCGACTGTCACCCGCGGTGACAAAACAAGTGGTGCTGGGTGCGCTTCGTAAGGAGACGCCAGGGAGAGTCAACGTTGACAACGTGTGACGCTGCCCTCCTCGGGTTGCCGTGGAGACGCTTACAATTTTTGCCCCTTCCGGACTTTTGTCGGCGCTTGCTCCAGCGTTCCAGGTCATCCACAACATTTCCACTCATTGCGAACGTGTGTGTACCTATTCACAATCCGTAGGAAGGTCGAGTTGGTGCCAAGGAGGAGGTTGAAGTGGCATTGGTGTGTGCGCTGTCCCCCTTACAAAACGAGCTCCTCTTCCATTGGCTCTTCTGTAGACCTGAACAGAAAGAATGTGGTTTGTTATTCGGACTCACTAGGAAGATAAATCTTGAAATATGACTGGTAAAATAGGAAGAGCTTTTAGCCTTTCCAAAAATGCACATCATTTGCTCTCAGTGTGAAACACATGACAAGTCATGGCTGCCAGCTGTTCTTGTGAAACGCGTTACTGTCAAATTAGTTTAGTATCAAATATTATCATCAAACTTGCTCATTATGAACCCTTCTCTCAAGATGTAATTACATGTACCGTGTTTTCTCGCATTTTAGTCGCCTCCGCGTATAAGCCATAACCTTAGAACTGCCTTAAAATTGTTGAATTTTACAATTTCTCTCGTATAAGCCGTACCCTTAGAATTGCCTTAAAATCGTTGAATTTTACAATTTCTCTCGTATAGCCGTACCCTTTAAACTACCTTATAATCGTTGAATTTTACAATTTCTCTTGTATAAGCCTACCCTTAGAACTGCCTTCAAATGGTTGAATTTTACAATTTCTCTCGTATAAGCCGTACCCTTAGAACTGCCTTAAAATCGTTGAATTTTACAATTTCTCTCGTATAAGCCGTACCCTTAAAACTGCCTTAAAATCGCTGAATTTTACAATTTCTCTCGTATAAGCCGTCCCCTGATTCACAATTTTCACCTCCATACTCGTGATTTTAATAGAGTACAAATGTGTTACTTTGAAGGGAAAATCTAATTTGTGCGCATATAAGCTGTACCCTCGATTCAGCCAGCATTTTTTTTAGCGACAAATACGGCGTATATGTGAGAAAACACGGTAGTCTTTACTTACCCCACTGACCTGCTGGCCTCAGAGATATCGGTGGTCGAGCCTGACTGCTCAACATCCACGCTCAAAGAGGCCATGGCGCTAACCGTGTCCGCCTCGTCCTTCTCGGATTGAACTCGCTCCCCCAGGGGGCTGTCCAATCGCGAGTGGCTGACCGTCGAAGACAGCGTTTGGAGGCAGGACCAGTGTTTGCCTGGAAGAGTCAGAGAAAGGCAAAGAATGTGACAGGGAGACATGCTGTGGCTCCTCGGGAGAAATTTTGGGCCCGTGTGTTGACTCACTCTGGATTTCGATCACTCTTTCTAGAGAAGCGCAGGCTTTTGGACATGGCTTCTCTTGAGGCCACTGAAATGCTGAGTCACTCTGTCAAGGACACACAGATAGATATATATGCTTGAAATTCATTTTTGTTGTTTTTTTTTTAAACTAACATGTAGAGCGAAAAATGGGATGAGAGACAAAAAGTCAGTGCAGATTTAAGCCTTTCGGAGACAGCGATGTCTAAAAACTAAAACAAAACATTTAAAAAAAATCTTTATTGGGCAAAAGTGGCAATTTTTGGTCATTCGAAATATAGATTTATATATATTAGTCTGCAATTGGCTGGGAACCAATTTAGGGTGCTCTAGCACCACTTGCGACTCTCATGAGGATAAGCAGCTTAGAAAACGAATGAATGAAATCATATTATTATTAATTTGTTACCATTATTGATCATTTTTGTATGTATTTTTGAGAAGTTGGGGCGATTTACAGCCCATAAAACAGGGTAAAATCTCCAAAAGAACATCACTAAAACCTCTGTAGGTCATGACACCAAATCTTGAAGATATTACTCGTTCGCTTCGACGAATCATGCAGGAGCAAAAATGTCACAAGACGAAAGAACGCTAATGCAGAGCTAGCATAAATCCCACTGATTATAAACCATTGTATAATAAACCTGATTTCCCTTCAATGTAAGATATGCAAACTCCCTCACCGGGTCTCCAAGGAGCGCCGAGACGCAGGCTTCCGATGCGTCACAGATGGCGGTAAGGTCATGACCGCCCTCTAGTGCCATAACAACGCGCCCACCAGCCAGACCCATCAAGAGCTGGGTGAGCAGACCGAAACCTGCCGAAATGTAGCAGTCACCCAAACGCGCACTGATTTGTGGGTACCCAGAATGTGATTTTTTTTTACCATCCAGAGATTTTACTAGAGCAAACACTGTTGTCATGCTCCTAAATTTGGCACTCACATTTGGCAGAGACGATATAACCTCCCAGAGGAGACTGATGACCTTCCACTGCATCAAAGCCTGCGGACACCAGAATGACGTCTGGACTGAACTGCTGAGCGATAGGCATCACCACACTCCTGCGCAGAATATGCATTTCAGGATTTCAAACAGGTTAGTTACTCAAGAAATCGCCATGGTCGCGTTATTATCAGAGAATTAGAACCAGGTTGAGAAATATCGGGGTAAAAATTTGATTTATTTCAACATATGAAGCCATTGGCTGTCACTGACGGCGATAGATGTCAGATTGCCGATAACTTGAGGCCGTCACAAAGCTCAATTTTAAGAAGCAATTGAGTTTACCTGAAGGCAGCCAGGTACTCAACATCACCCAGGGGGGGATCTACTCCCCCTGTCCAAGCGATGTTCACGTTGAAGCCAACACCTGCCCCGGATCCCACCTGAGGAAATGGGAAGAATCGGTCCATTGTCAATTCATGTGTCTATTTGAGTTAAAAGTTGGTCTCAGTCAACTCAACTGAAAGGCTTATTATTTCTTTCATGCATTAAATGTGAAAAGTACTTGAATTGTGCATACATAAAAGTGTCAAAACAAACTAAAAAAATGACAATTGGGGATGATGTCTGTTTTTATCCTCTACAAAAGTTAAAATAGATTGCAGACAGAGAATAAAGAAATGAAAGCCTGTGTTTGAAAGATGATGGGAACCCAGCTTTATTTATTTACCTCCTCAGGTGCTCCGCTGCCAGGAAAGAAGTTGCCGTCATCGTAGCGATGGAGGGAGATGTAGAGGACGTTGGGGTCGCTGTAGAAGGCCTGCTGCGTGCCGTTGCCATGGTGAATGTCCTGCAGTGAGAGGTTACAGTGGCATCCAAGAGAGAGCGTCATTGTTATGAAACACAGGCTTTCCTAAACATTTTATGCAGACATTTTGAAAGAGCTACCACAGCCCACACTGTTTACTTAGCAGAGTTCAAAAAAGGTGATGGATTAAATTCATGTTACTATGCGGGTGAGTATGGGAATTCACTAACCCAGTCCACAATGAGGATTTTGCCTACTCCCAGTTTCTGCTGGAGTAGCTTGGCCGTGATGGCGACTGAATTGAAGAAACAAAACCCCCTATTTTCACACACACAAATGGAAAGAAAAAAGATTTAGAATTTTTTTTTCATGTAAATAAAACCTTTGTCTCATGCTTCAGTATTGTTTTTTTAAAAATGAATGCATGTACAAACATGGCAGTGGATTCTTCTGCATGATGCCCTGGTGGACGCACAATTGCGAATCCATTCTGGTAGATAGTAAGAAGAAAAACAGTAAAGGAGAGGTTCAAATACAGCTACCGTATTTGTGGCACTTTTTCAATCATACTTTGGCTAACCCTGCGGCTTATATAATGTTGACTATATAATTTGACATCTTCTGAAGTGTTGCGCTGGCCAACTATGGAGTAAACATTCACCACAACCAGCCGCTAGAGGGGTCTTTGGGCTTCTGATTGGCTAGCCAACAAATGTTAGCGCTCTTACAGTATGGACTATATTTATAAATAATATATTCATTTATATATATAAGATAAATAAACACACATTAAATCTAGACACATTATATTGCAGAAAACTGATGCAATGTATTAACTTAGTAAACTAAAAAGGGCTTGTGTTAGCATTAGCAGTTGCACTGTAATTTCTTATATAATAATACCATGATTTTGGAAACTGCTCTTTTGTTGATAAAATAATAAAAGTGAGTACATTTGAGCTACTTGGAAACAAGGCAGACAAGATAAAGTATATACTCCTCCAAAAGTTTGACTTAGATTGTGCAATTTGTCGAAGTTTTTTTTGTCCTCTGTCTAAAGCCTTATCTGCTAAATTGAATTTATAGTCTGTCCTTGAAGTTTTGGAAAAGAGAGTAGGAGTTTATGTGGTGGGGTGTTACCTTGAGTTCCCCAGCTGCAACTCTGAAGGCCAGTTCAATAACGGAGCCCACCGCCATGCGGACAGCTGCGGATGAGTGCATCTCATTCCACACAGTGTCACTGTCCACCTGCAGAAGGCAGCAAAGCATTCCAGTTTTTGCAGGAGAACATATGATGAGCAAATGTAGATGGACAGAAAAAAACATTTACCCCTATTCCTCCACACGGAAGGACGGCATACATCTTTTGACTGATTGGACCTGAAAGAACAGGTTTCCAAGAACAACTGGAAGTCAACCACTGCATTTCAAATTAAATTCTCGTATAGTGATGCCTTGAGATAAACATAAAAAAGGCTAATGACACAATGGGTTTAAAGTAACTTTTTTCCATTGATATGTTTTAATTACAAAAACAAATGGAGAGAAACAGTGCGTATGCTCTTTAAATGTGCATTTTTCTTTCAAAATTCAACAAAGAAATAAACTATAAATGTTCCCTTTTTTTCCAAATCTATTTTTTAAATGATAAAATCAGATTTAAAAAAATGAAATATTCAGAAATTCAACGTGTAAATTTAACAAATAAATAAATAAAATAAAATATATTTTTAAGTTTCATACCCCTGGTTTAATACCAACAAACAATAAAAAAACACCATAGATGGGCTAACTATAACAGGATTTGTGTTTTTGTATAAACCTATAAAAGGGGAACTAAATGCACATTTTTTTCAAGAATCTATTGTACAATAACGTTTGATGATTAATATTGCGTTTATGGAATTACAATTAAACAGTTGACTCATTCTCTTTTCATCCATCTCTACGGGCTGTCATTTTGTCCAATACCACCAGCGGATTATTGGCTTTTCCATTCATTTCAGAGTGGAAAGATGATCTGATATGCGAAGGATTTGTTTGAATTGCCGGCACGGTGGAAGAAAAAATTATTTTTTATCTCAAGGCACCCTTGAAAATAGATCATTTGTTACCCAATAGCTTCTTGTGGTCCAGCTTGTGTCGATTGAGTGGACTGGTTCCATAGAGCAGAGTGTGAAACTCGGAATGGACGGTCTGGATCTCGTCCAAGGATGCTTTCCGCCCACGGATTCTCTGTCCAGACACAAACATCGAGAGACCGAGAAAGCTTTTTGCACACTTGCCCATGACTTATTTTGGGTGCGAGTTTGCGTGTGAGCGAACGCGGGTGCGCTCGTGTGCATGCAAGCGTGGCTACCTCACAGCGGCCCAGCAAGCCGGTCTCCTGTAGCCTGGACCAGATGCTCTGCACTCTCCCAGCATGCTCTGGGTGGATGTGAGCGTTGCCACAAACACACTGGTGCTTTAACATCAGGCTGTCATAGACCATCCCTGAAAAAAGCAAAGCACGATAATAAAGAAACGTGAATGCAGTGACGTTTACATCAAATAAAAGCCAGGCACAATAAGTCTTGTCATTTCCATCAGTATAAACCACATGTGTCAAAGTGGCGGCCCAGGGGCTAAATCTGGCCCGCCGCATCATTTTGTGCGGCCTGGGAAAGTCAACGATGAGTGCCGACTTTCTGTTTTAGGATCAAATTAAAATGAAGAGTATAGATGTATATTAAATTTCCTGATTTTCCCCTTTTTAAAATAAATAACTGCAATTTTTTTTTTTTTTTTCAAATCAGTAATTGTATTTTTTAATCCATTTTTTTCAGTTTTTAGTTCAAAAATCATCTTGTAAAATCTAAAAATATATATAAAAAAAGGTCAAATAAACGTTTTAGATGTATTAAATGTTTTAGATCTATAAAAAACAGAATATTCAGGGGTTTAGTTTAGTGTACGGTTAGATTAAATGTATTTTTGTGTGTGTCTGCATCGTAATCCAAGTTCATTTAAATTTGTTTATGTTATGTTACGAGCGCGTTTCCGTGCAAAAAAAAAACCCTGGTAAGGCATGTATCTTTGTTTTCCAAACTAACCTGTTGTAAAAAGATGCCTGACGGGATTGGCGGAGCCTGCGGGGGACGACTGTGCTCTTCCAAGCGGTCTGTGAGGCGAGGAGGAGGGGAAGACATCCATTTGATGCGAGGCCTGATAGAAAAGTGAAACAAAGTTCACTTACCCTAAAGGAATTGTGTATGTTTCACGTTTAGACTGCAGACACGGAGAAACTCGGCATTGTACATTTTTGTAAGACACTGTGCATTTAGAAAAAATAAAAGTTTGATTTAAACGGTGTATTTTGGGTGCCTGTAAATGCACTTCAAGGTTTGGGTGAGCAATTCTATACGGACTATATATAGAGAATATTGCATGCGCTCCCAACTGTGAACTGGATGAGTCATCATGTGTGGGTGGACACAAAACCACACTCGAAGATGCTGCGATTTTGGAACACACACACACACACACACACACACACACACGGCAATGAGTCCAGCGGTTGAGTCACCAGCTGGTGATGTCAATGCAGCGTCAAATAAAATGGGTGTGTGCATCCAAAACGACATTTGCATTTGCGGTTATTTTCCACATACACTCCCCAGATCGTAAGTGATCAGTATATGTAAAAATATGTGATGGTTACATCCCTAATTAGTTAGATTTTCCCTTCACACAATGTGAGTTGAGCTATGAGATGAACAACGTCATTTAAAAGTAGCGCAACTCAGCGACAAAATATATTGTGGAGAGGTGTGGAAAGAGGCAAGAATAAATTCACTAAAATGTTTCAGTAAATGCGCCAACCTGAGAGTAGCTCCCTCTGCAATCGTCCTCGCTATCCCCCAACTGGATGACATCATCGTCTTCCTCCTCGTCATCCAGTTCGCTTTCGGTGCTCTCTCCTTTCACCCGAACAACTCCTGGTTCTTCTTCCTTTGGGTGCAGACTACGTCGATCAGGGGGGATTGCGCTGTCATCCGACCCCTCCGCCTGAAGTCTAATTGATAGATGTACCGAGCGGTTTCAAACTTAGAGCCTTCACTCAAACCTATTCGTACACAATACGTTGTCGCTATAAAAATCAGAAGGCACAAGTCCTCTGATTAGAGCTCACCCGTGACTGCTTGTTTCCACGTCCTCCTCCTGCATGTCATTGGTCTCCGTAAGCTCCTCTTCGGTCTCCTCCGGGTGAGTGGGAGGTGGTCTGGGTAGGTCGGACCCTTTTGAAAGCATCTACAGAAGCAGTGTTGATGTTAGACAAAGTCAAAAGTGCACTCAATGGTGTTTGATAGTGTTTACAAAGGCTTACTTTGTAATGTTTCTCCAGAAAGTGCTGATGTTGCTGCTGAACGACGAGTTGTTGGAGGGCCTGGGGCGATTGGGGTAAAGGTGCGCTCTGGGTTCGAGCGAGAGGCCGATGGCGAGGCAGTTTGTTGACTGATCGCATGCCGCCGGACACGCCTCTCTCTGCTGTGACCAGGGGTGACTGGCTGTACATGGGGACTTCAAATGGAGAGTAAATAGTAAGTCTGTGGCTATCCTAAACACAACAATTTGCCATTTGTGCGCAAAAAGTGTACCGACCGGATAGCAGAGCAGTTTGTTGTCTGGCCTGCTCCAGTAGTAGCACATGTTGCAGTAATGAAGAATGCGCAGTGTGCGAACCGGGAGGTTGAGTCTCTCCATCATGTCCGATTCCTGCAAATTAAACGAAAAAACATTTTCAGGGTACAGTGGTCATAACAGAGGACACTTAAGACATTTAACCTTTTGGATTGGATTGGATTGGATAACTTTATTCATCCCGTATTGGGGAAATTTCGTTGTCACAGTAGCAAGAGGGTGAGAATACAGACACAGAAAAAGACATTTTAGATATAAATAAATAGGTAATAAGTAAGCTAATAAATAAATAAATACATGAATAAATATATAAATTAATAAATAAGCGTGTGGCTGAAATATATATATACATATACGCATACATACATATACGTATATAAATATATATATACATACATACACATAGATGTACATGTATACATACGGTAGGTCTCAACACTCAGCCATTTGTTTTTTTACAGTAATGACCATTTTTGGTCCTTGGAAAAAATATTAGCATTCATATATATATATGTGTGTGTATATATACATACACACATTTACATATTCTGGATGAATGTTCCTTTATTATTATTACTAAATTCCAAAAAGTGTCTTCCTATTTTTCCTATTTTTGGGTGCCCCACCTGGAACAGATAAAAAATGATGTGATTTCAAGCGGTCTGGTTGTCAGAACGAACATGAATTGGAACTTCAAAGATTTTTAATCTTAAGTAAAACACTAAACCGTGATAGCAAACTTCAGATAGTATTGGTAAAAAAACAGACGATAGATAAATGCATACCGGCAGGCAGGGAGGATGTGGAGAGAAACTTCCCAGTTAGCGCTCCACCAGCTCGGAGAGACTGAATGGCTTGACGCTCTGCTTCCTGTTGACTTGACAACTTCTGGGAGGCCTAAGGGAAACATGATAGGAAAAAAAATGGAATCTTTGGCTTTATTCATTCACTTGTTAAAAATAGATACTAAATCTTTGCTATGCATCTATGGGTGTGTGTGTGTGTATTTTGCCTACCGTGATGTGCGTGTTTGTAGGGAGGCCTAGAGAGATATTGGGTAGGGACGGTGAGGTGTAGAGAGTGAGCGGACTCAATGTCCCATCAGCCCCTATGGTCTGATGAAGGGATCGAAGCTGTGGATGTAAAAACAAAGGTTGGCGTATATTCAGGCACGAGAGAATACAAGCTTGATGATACTTAGTGTTTTTTTTCACGATGGAATCAACTGCGGACAAATAACTCTTTGTAATATGTTTACGAGCTCCGAATCACTGTCACCAAGACAATATGCCACTTATTTCTCTAATTATATTTCCATGCAGATTATGTTTGTGATCCATCTCACATGTAGTCTTAGGAATGTGATCAATCCAAAATAACCGACCTTATTTTTCCCCTTTTGGTAAACAAGGTACTTCGCGACATCAATTAGCTTTGGATCAGAATTTTCAAATGACACTTTCAAGTATGTTTATTATTTTTCTCATCTTTTTTTTTACCTTAAATAAAGCTTAAACCACTCGACAAAATTAAGTGACTTACTAATTGACTGCTTGTACTCCTAAAAGTGCCACGAAATTTCATAAAAAAATGCCTATAGCTCCTTAGGCGCTTGTAAAATGTATCACTGTGTTATTATTTGTGTACCTCAGTCTGTATATTAGGGACAGATCCAGTGTTGCCGTTAGCAATAGCTGAATTAGAACTGTTAGGACTACTGGGTCCTGAACCTGGAGCGCTGCTACAGAGAGGGGATACTGCAACAAGAAAAAACAATTTCATGGAATTTACAACACATTTTTAACACGATCAGCTTATGAAGTGTTATGTATGTAACCTGAAATCTCAATGGCTCTTTTCTTGAAGGTGCTGATGACGGTGCCATCTTTCCTTCTGAGGAGTGGAGAACTTCGCCTCTCGGCTACTTTTTGTTTCAACCTTGAGCGGACTTTCAAGTTGGGCTCTGACACTGGGTGATGACAAAGAGAGAAAATGTTATCTTGGAGGTTTAAGTTGTCTCGGAAGGAATTTTGTACATTTTTGGGGGAAAAAATACATGGCATCGGGCAAGCATTGTATCGGTAAAACACTAATTTGTATAATAAATACCTCTCTCTCTCTCCATACATCTCATTGGTAAAAAAAAAAAAAACTGATTTTTATAATACTTTTTTCTGTTTGTAGTACTTGAACCACTTTTAAAATGTCACCTTATACAACTATCTGGGAGTTTGTTATGGTGCTGAAAAATATGTCAACAGTAAGTGCGGGAGCTGAGAAATTCATCCTGTCCTCACTGAGGTGAGAGATGACCTTGCCACGACTTGAGCCTCCACTCTCCAAACAATCTTTTATGGCTATATATTCAGAGATGTTGCAGCTGTGCTTGAGCGTGAAAAATTCTGCACGCCTGCAAAACACTGTGGCTTCTATACGAAAAACAAAATATCCCAAAGTCATTTGTTGTGCTGCTCAGCTGACTTGTAAAACCTTTTATAGGGTTATAATATTAGCACAGCTTTGCTCAAAAGAGACATTTGTACGTGCTTTCTTTCTTTTCTCCTTCTTGATACATTTTTGAGGTGACAAATTGGTACCAAATTTTCTCGCATATTAGCCGCCTCCGTGTATAAGCCGCACTCTTAAAATTGCCATAAAATTGTTGAATTTTACAATTTCTCGCGTATAAGCCGTACCCTCAGAACTGCCCTAAAATCGTTGAATTTCACAATTTCTCTCGTATAAGCCGTCCCCTGATTCACAATTTTCACCTCCATATTCGTGGTTTTAATAGAGAGTACAAATGTGTTACTTTGAAGGGAAAATCTAATTTATGAGCATATAAGCCGTACCCTCGATTCAGTCATCATTTTTTTGGGCGACAAATACGGCGTATATGCGAGAAAATACGGTAATCGCTTCAAAATCACAAGACTCGCATGGAAAAAATATGTGCTCTGAATATCCCTATGAGGTATGTCCAAGATTTTAATCTTACCTGTTTTGCGGAGTGGAAAGTCATCCTTGCCATCATAGTTACCCAGTAATGAAGGCAGTTGATAAGATGGAGTAGTTCCTGGAGTGTTATTCTGAGGTGGAGAGTTTAGTTCCAGATTCTGGCCTCCCCTGCAAACACAAAATGGCCATCAGGTACCAAAGTGTCATAATACTTGGTCATTTACTCTGGAAAGCATATCAGTAAAATCCAGTTCATTTCACAAAATTCAAAAGTACTATTATTCTCTGTGTTTCTTATATGATCAGATCTAACAGAAATCCTTACCAGCACTTTGAAAAGGAATGGTTCAGTCCACCAATACCAGGTTCTTTCTTATTCAGAAGGAATTCCTGCAGTTTCAACTTGACTTCGGTACTGGCAATAGCACCTTTTATGAAACACAGGCACAAATAAGTGCAGTTAGTACAAGCGCAACAACGTCATACTGGTGTTGCACTGATCGCGATAGTATGGTAATTAATTGACGTCATCGTTATTAGGGAGAACTAACAAATGGATTGCCGAAATGATTGCCATTTATCACTAGTATGAGTCCAATCCATTTGAAGTTGAGTGGCAGCAAATGAAAGTTTGTTCATTTTCTGCCAGACCCTCAGATTTTGTGGAACCAAAAAGTGGTATTGGTGCAACACAATTTGAACCTACTCTCTTTGCCTTTCTCCTTGTTTCGAAGTAGAAGCAGTTGTTGCTCCAGTCGTTGTTTCTCCTGCTCTTCGTGTCTTTGTTGTTCCAGTTTTCGCTTCTGGTCCAGCTCCTGCTGTCGCTTTGCTGCCAACAGCTCCTGTTGTTGCTTGCAAACCGATAAAATCATCCCAATGACAAATATACCAACTGACGAGAATTGAAAAGCAAAAAAACAGACAATCACTGCCGATAACGAGCCAATTTCTTCTTACGGAACTCAACGTTTAAACTAGGGCTGCGATTTTTGAAGAAAAACACTGAGATTGCGATTCGATTTGCGATTTTTACATTTCCTACTTTTAAAATGTATTGATCCAGAATTCAGTTAGTCGGAAGTTAATTCTTCTTACCTTGAGGTGTTCCTGTAGCTGGACTTCATGTTGTCTGGTTAGTACTTCATGTTTTTTCTGGAATTCAGCAAATAGGAGTTGTTTCTGGAGTTCTTGCTGCTGTTTCAGTAGTACCAGTTCATGCTGAAGCTGCTGCTCTCTCAAACTTGTGTCCACTCCTGTATTTACCCCCACAGCCAATGACCCCAACCTGGTCTCAGTGCGTAGGTCAACGGGGCCTCCTCCACCGCCCGAGACCTCTTCTGCACCTACGATAAAGTCCGCATCAGCATTGACGCAGTAAGTACGCATACTGTTTAAACAATGACGCTAGAAACTTCTTACTCCAGATAGGAAAAGGCAAAAATGATAACTCCCGATGATCTGAATAAACATCCAAGGAAGCCACTAAAACATTTCTCTTACATGCCTGAGGAATTATTCCATGCAAATGCATTGTGTTTGGTGTATCAGACATTTGCGTTTCCATCACAAGACTGCCCGCTGGAGGCTATTTTAGACAGCAATGACGCACTTTAGGAACTTTAATATATCAAACTATTGTAGTTTAGTGAAAGAAAAGTCAAAGTGCACAGCAGTTTACCAAGACTAGCCAAGTTAACCCATGATTGTGCGCAAAATGTCCATGAATTCCCTTTGTGGAGCACTCAGAGCAACTCCTTGTAAAGATAGGATTTGCTAAAAGAACGACTAAATATGTCGCTATTGTCAAAATGCTTTATGTAATGAAACTGAAGCCAGAAGCCAGGCATTAATTTTTTATTGCTGTCTTTGTCCGACGACCTCCAGACCGAAGACACTCAAACCGGGAACACTGAAAGACTAAGACGGGACGACTTGTACTCACCACCTTCTCCACCTCCTCCCCGCTGTTCACTGGCTTTTCCTACTGGGCTCTGCATGCCCGATGGGAGGCTGCTTTTCACCTCCACGACTGCAAAGGAGGGAGACTGATTAGTCTGGGTTATGTTTATTAGTCTATCACATCATTGTCACCCAACAAAAAAATGAGAAATGGACTTCTTATTTTATACAGATAAGAACCTAGCATGCTATAAAGGACCACACGCTTTGCAGTACTTGATTGCTGACTAGTCGCTGGCTTGGTTTCAAGCCTGTGCTTCCTTGACAGTGACTTGCCGTATATTCAGAGCACGCGACAATGTCTGCGGTGTGAAGACTTGATCATTTCCTTGTGTTTTATGGTGTTATTTCAACACTAAACTTCGACTCACTTGAGATGAAGTGACCTAAACCCACACACCGCGAAGTAGCATGGTCTTCAAAACGACACTATCAAAGACCAGAAGTATCAAAGACCAAAACAAGACCAACACCTTTCACATAGTTTAGCGACTTATATTGGTCTTGTGACTCATGTCATGTTACTATATACTATTTGACATGTTCTTGAATGTTGTTTTTACATCGACCGACCAAGTAAATTATGAAAGCATAATTAGCTGTATAGCAACGCAGTGATTGGACACTATATATGTTACATGACCCACATTTGAAATTGGCCGAAAGGACAATTGTGTCTCCAGATGTGTCGATGTCGACTGGTCCTTTTCGTAAAGTAGTTGACTGTGTGCATTTTATCAGATCACTCTCTGGCTAAACAAAGCCACGACTCAGTGACGTCAGAATAGACGTCTCCAATTACCTTATCGGATTTGTTAGCTACACTGATCATTGAATATGTGTGTTAGTGTGTAAGATGGGACTTGTGAGAAGTGAGCCAACGCTGACCCTGATCTGCCACATTCTGTTGGCCACTCTCTCTTGAGCTCAGCTGATCCTTGCTAATGGATTAGGCTACTTCCTGAATATGTTAAAAGGTATGTTCGGGCAACAGGCCACTTCCTGTCTGCTGACTGGACAGGAAATTAAATCAGTCCTTCCTCGCATAAAACTAGGAGTATTGTAACTTCTTAACTGACTGAATTAGTTTGGTTCATTCAACTTTACCTTCAGCCCTAAACGTGATCTTTTACGATCCATAAAAAGATGGATTGAAGCTCATCAAACACCGACAAGTTCGTTAGCTCTGACGTGATTGGATAGAGAACATCATTCCCTTTTTGGCAAGGGTTTTTTTTTTCTCCAAAGTGACTTTTTGGACTTCTTCCCTTCAGCAGAATTGGACCTTGTGTAAAATGTGGCTCGATATTGGTGAAACATTATTACTGGGAAAAAAAACTGTGAATATAACTTTAAAAATAATGCTCCCTAAACAGTTCCACACGTTTAAAGGCACAAGCAAAGGATCAAGAAAGTTTTATATTTGGTGCGGTGTGACCATGAAGTTGGCTCAGTGACTTGGCTGCACTTACTGGCTCGAAAAAAACCACCAAAAAGTTGGCAAGAGTCAAAACGTCTAAAAACCGAACGCTGGTAGATAAACACAATGTGTGTCTGTGAATATCTGTGCAGCCACTCACTTCTCAATTACCTAAACAAATATTCTGGTGTTTCACGGTGACGCACGTGTCTCCCTTTCCACTACAACACACACACTGTCCCAATGTCCATGTGTATATGTGAGACTGGATTGTGAGTGTGTGTACAACAGTCCTCTTGGCAAGAGCGAAGCATTCCACAGCAGCCAGCTTCTGACGTCAAACTAAAGACATTTATAGACTAGTAAACACACACAAACTCACACTAACGTACAGTCTGGCAAAAGCGGTTGGTCAAAGGTAACTTTACAGTCAGTGAGTTTAGCCTCTTAACGGTTGCACTTCTACAAAATAAGTCAGGTCTCAATATTTTCTATTTAGCATGTCCGGAAAGTGCATTTTTTTTGTAGAATTAAAACTATATTGGTATTAGCTTTGATGCTAAAGTACAGTCTGGGGGAAAATGTATTTTCCCTTTTCTCAAATTCTTAAATTGGGGGCAACATCCCTTCACTTTAATGTTTTAGGTCAACAAACGTAAATATCAGACAAAAATAACGAATATTTTTTATGGTTGGTTAGCAAAGTGAAATTTGTGCTTTGGATTGGAAGAGGTTAGAAAACACTGGTTTAGATTAGACTCTAATCCTCTTCTTCATTTTTTAAATTATCTTTTTGTTTTGTTTTGTTTCTTTTCCACGGTACTATGAACCATTGTTTTTTGTCAACTCTTCACAGGACATTTGTTAAGCTACACAAAGGACCTCCAGGAATCTAAACAGTCTTAAGATGTCACTAGAGCTGAGCAAATGAAAATATTTCAATTCAACGGAGTAACCAAAGCTGGGAACGTAGCCATTTTGGCTAATATAAGCTAACGGGGCCATCGATGAGCTATCTTAAAGTCAGAACTGTGACTAATAAAGACTTTCAATTCTATTAAAGCTAACAAAGTGGCCGTTGTTAAGATGATGAACTGTAACATTGTAACTTGCTAAGCTAACGGCATCTTATGTTAGCACTAACGCTGCGTGACCATAACTGGGGACAAGGAAGAAAAAATAAAACTTCCTAATCTGCGCTTTTTTGTGTTTTAATTTTCTTCCCTGAGATATTGTATGGTGTCAAAGTACAAACACGCGCAAACACATTTTTGGTCTCTATTACTGTACTTTGTATTTCCCAGTACTGGTGCTGCAGAGTGATATTTTGGGAAAGCGGCATTCATTTATTCTCTTGTTCATTCTGCACTGCTTTAGGAAAATAGGTACTATGACGTCAGCCCTGCAAAACTAGAGAGAGACGGTGAGAGAAAAAACACGCAAGAAAGAATGATAGAAGGAAAAAAAAGAAAAGGTAAAAATAGGATAATGGCTGCGTGATCTTTGGACAAATTAGAAGGCTGGAGTCAGAGCGTAATCACATGTGTCCTGTTGCCATAGATACAGATGGGTGGGCCAGATGTATTATGGAATGGCTGCAGGTCATTGAGTGAGATGTCTGTTGTTTTGTTGCATAGTTCAACTTAATATACATCTTATTTATAATTTACAAATATTAGAGTGCTGTTAGCTTGCTAACTATAGTCCATTCCAAAATTGCATGTGTCGTTCAGGTAGACGATTGCTAAAGACCACCTTGAGTGTTCGCACTTTGTTCTGTCTTTTAATACTGGAAGTCACTTTTTCAATATTTAGGTGAAATCGTAATGTTTGATTGTCATTTAAAAGATTACTTTTAAGTGTTATAGTGACTTTGATCTGAGCCTGGAACAGATTGTCTGAATTTGAGTATAGAATAATCGTATCGAATGCATTTTGCTCAAAACTCCCATTGCATACACCTGCAATCCAAATTTTTGAGACAATTCAGTTCGGCAGGACGAAAAAAAGTGTCCTCAAAATTTTGACAGGCGCTGTGCAAACTACTTGTAAGTGTCAGAAACGCGCCAAGGGATTAGAGGCAATGTACGTATGTCTTACTCCAAATATACTAGGCTGTTGGCATCGAACCGTTCCTCTAAACCCAGCTCACCTCACTGCATCTTTGTCAAAAGCCAGTCCCACCTAAGCCATTTTTCCAGTGTTGTCACAGCGCAAATCCCACCTCGAAAACATCTACAAGATCCACGAGTAAGAACAGAAAAAAGGTTGTGGACTCATCTCAAGGCATAGCGACAACAAATATGCAGAGATAAAGCACATTGACATTGAGTCCATCCAAAGTCCAAAAGAAAAAATCATTGAGGAGCAAAAGGAGGCAGAAGATGCCTGGTCTGCTGACCCCATCAGTTCAACACGAAAAACTCCAAGGAGTCAAGGGCGTCAACTTTAACATTTAGAAATGAAAGTGGAGCGCTATATGAAATCGGCACGTTGTACATATCGAGAGGAGCTTTTTAGTGTGAGGCGGCAAAAGTCCTCAGGCACCCTGGCCGCCCTCCCCATCCCCAATCCCAGTGATGACTCACCGGCAGTGGGCATGTCAGTGGTGGAGCCCCTGCTGCTACTCAGGAGCTCCAGTGGCTGCTGGCTGTCGGCGCTGGCAGAAGAAAAACAGGACTCGGTCTCATAAATGGTCTGCAACATGGTGCACAATCCTGTCACCGTGGGATGCAACAGCATGCCAAAAGACGAGCAGTTGACGATCTTCTCACGAAACGATTGGCTTCCTTTTTAAGAAGAATACTGCCATGTATTCGAGAAGCACGAGTTACTCATTTGAGGAGGATATGAGCAAGCAGAAGCTTTTTAAGTCGAACTGAAGGAGTCTTTCGACATCAAAAAATCGAAATGGGAAATTCCATCAAAAGAGCCATTAGAGAATGCTTGAATATTTTGATTTGGATTTTCTTTTAGGTGGCTTCTAACGCCTTTGTTCTATTTTTACCCTAACACTGACAGCCACTCACAATGTCCTCTACGACGCAGCCTCCGGAAAGTCTTCCCTGGTCTCGGCTGAGTAAATGAATCCAAAATGTAGATGTCAAGTGATTACAGAAGAATTTTTCTTTTTTAAAATCCTTAGACTGTCTCAACACTTAATTGGGTTGGTCCTTTCTATAGCATCTGGAATCCATATCCACGCATAGCAAGTTCCTGATTGTGTAATAACGTCAGGCAGATTGTCTGATGCGGCATGCCGATCTTTCGGATGGCAAAGTTTGTCTCCTCGGGTACATCCAGGTCTTGACATAAAAAAGTGAAGAAACTAAGCAAGGAAGAAATCAATGAAACTGCACTTTGTAAAAGTCCCCGAGTGTCCTCGGACCGTCAAGTGATGGCGTGGATCTGTTCCGTGCATGCATTCTGTTTGCATCGGGATGGCCTGGCGAAGAGCTCGGGCTTCCTCCTTGCCACTTCCCACCGCTAATAATACCGCACCAAAACAGATAGAAGGAAAGGCTAAATTCCCCTGCATCAAAGGATCCTCACGCTGTTCTCCTCCTGTCTGATGAGAGGGAGAGGAGGAGAGCAAGAAGATAAGGAAAGGCGAGGACATAAATAGCTTCGGGAGAGCACTCCCCGAGGTTCCATGCTTCCAAAATTAGAATCAAGCACTGAGAGAACGATAGAGAGAAATGCAAGCGCGGAGGGCGGGTGAGGAAGCGACGAGTGAGCGAGAGAGCGAGAGAGAGAAAGAGAAAGAGAGAGAGAGGGGGGAAAGTGTGTAAGCAGAAGACGAGCGGTGACACCTCAAAGAAAAATGAGCAGCCAAAAAGATTCTGTACTTTCCTCCTCCGAAAAAAACAAAGGGCAAGTTGCTGCAATGTCAAGCTTCCTAAAGAACAAACTAGAAATAAATACGGGTCAGATTGCTCAGATTTTAACTGACTGTGAGACATTTGTGTGTGTGTTCGGGAATAGGAAAGAATAGGAAAGTCGTAGTGTAGTATTTTGTACAAAAAAATTCCAAGACATCAACAAGGGCTGGCTCTAGAGGTGAATGTGTAGTTCCCTTCAAAATAGTGCTAAGTTAGCCAAAGCAGCTTCTTTCTTCATACCAATAGCAATTGACATACGTCAACTCTCGTCTCTGAACCTCTTGGCCAATCGTCTTAAAGCCTGGCTATTCGACGAAGAAAATTGCCATCACAACGCTGTCTAACATTGTGCTAAGTGTGTTTATGTGTCCTGTAGGTGTCATGGTTTATCTTCAACCTAGACAAGGGACTAATGATGGAAATTAGCCCCCGGCTATAATCTTACATATTTACCTATATTCATTAACATTAATATAAATACAATAATCCCTCGAATATCGCAGTTAATGTAGACCAAACATGCCCGCGATAATTGAAAAATCGCGATGTAGGGCCATCCCTATTATAACTTTTTTTTCTTCAGTGCTGAGTCCTAGTAGCAAAAATGGCTTCCGCTTACAAGTTTCAGTGTGGTTTTCACATTTTTATGAACTTTAAAAAAAACTGTTTTTAAAAATAATTTATAGAAGAAAAAAATCGCAAAGAAGTGATTTTGCGATAATCGAGGGAACACTATGTTCATTAATATGTGCTGTCCCTTATTAAATAAATCAAACTCGGAAAGTAGATCGCAGCACGGAGAGGATGTGAAGATGGCTAGACAAAGTCAACAACAGCTTTTTGTCCTTTTGTGAAAAACAGGGGAACGCTGTCATTCAATTAAGTCTTTCTGCAGCTTTCATCTAATGAAGACTAGAGGAGACACGAACATGGGAGATGGAGGGGGAGGGGGGGGGGGGGGTGATGGAGGAACTGGAGATGAAAATAGCTGGCCTGAGAGAAGGAGGAGTTAAGAGATATAAATAGACAAACAGAGTAAAGCAGAGAAGCAGAGAGAAGCAGAGAGAAGCAGAGAGAAGCAGAGAAAGGAAGCGAGAGAGAGAGAGATAAGCTTCTGGCTTTGTAGGGTAAGGCGGGGGGTGATGAAGTAAGGATGCACACCAATGTCATGTTTCTTCACTGGGCCTCCCACAATTCATTTGTCAATTGAGCAGTGAGATGGGGACAACCAGTGCCTCTTTTCACCAGTTGAAATCTAACAATATGTTCAAAATCCATACATTTTTTTTGTTTTGGTAAAGTGTAAATTATATCCTGCAATATCATTATAACTCTGGATTATTTTGATTCATTTAGACTTTTTTCCTGAAGTCATTTGCAAATTCCCTGACTGACATTGGATGTTTATGTTTTAAGAACATGCAGTACTTTCATAATTAAAATAAAATATAATTTCCATTTATACTCTTGTTTTCAGAAATTCACATGTCTATTATTTTATCAGATGATCGATTTTGTTATTCATTGCAATCCGGCCTTTTTTTTAGCTTTTTAAAGTAGGATGGATTTGACTTACCTGAGGCTATTGGTTTAAACATAATAAAAGTCAACACCAACCAGGCACCTTCTTAAAATAAAAGGATTTTTCCAATGCTTTTAAAGTGGACTATGCTGGTTCTGACTGCATTAACGAACATATCGTGAATTAAAACTCTGTTCAGCATTTAAGAGCGGAACCCCTTGGAGATGCCCCCAAAAATCGCCCGGTAAGCTTGCTTTTTAAGCAAAAGCTGCACTGCGCACTTTGCTGTCAGGGTGGATATTATTAATTGAAACTACTGGCTGCTATTTATAGTATTTGTTTGTTCCATTCAGCATTTGATTCCAAAATGAAGCTACTGCAAGTACTTTTCCGTCTAAGGAATCGCAATGCAACGCTGATAATAATCCTACTTTAGTTAAAGCTACCTTCACGAAGGCTATTCCGTTTCAGGAAAGAAAATGTCCTGAAAACCGCTTCATTAATTCACCACCTTCATTCCACCTCCTTCTCGCCCTCGTCATCGTCACCTCTTGTGTAAACAGTTTTGCATGTCCATGGGCAGACTCGCGTATGCCTCGCTATGACTCACGGGCAGAACGCAAAGACAAAATTCATATATCGAATGCAAATGTATCCGGCTGCAATATCATCACCTTGCGACCTAAAAGTACGTACTGTCCTCGTTCCAAAATGTGAAACACCTGCGACGGTGCAACATATCTGACATCTGAATGGTCTCCCATTCTAAACACATCTGCCCAAGGTGTGTGTGCGCCGCAGTAGCTAAAGTGGATGACTCATCTCTGCGTTTCTATTTGAGGCGCATCAACCACTGGAGTCACACTGTGTCTTTGTGTGTATATGTGCCAGTGTGTGCATGCATGCATGCATGTGCTATATCTGTACCCATGACAACCAAATTGCAGTCAGTGTGACAACTGAGGAGGATTGAGATGACTTGGTGACTTTGTTATTCTCCCTCATTTTGACTGCATAATTCTGACATTGACACTTGGACTGCTCCGGGTCACACTTTTGCGCTGGGACCAAAATTTATACAGTAAATGTACTATATTCATACATATAGTAAGGCGAGAAATAACTATTTCATGTTGAGGAGTTTTGCTTGTCACAGACTTTATATGGGGGGTAATTTGCTGCACAGTGGAATTCCCTTGCTTTAAAAAAACAGCCGCCTTTTTTACAAACTTACAAAAACTGAATCGTCCAATGATTTCCAAACAGCGTCGAGTAAATACTGTGTAACGGTGACTCTCATTTACAAGCGTGGCTTGTTATTTGTTGCACACTAACAGTGGAAAAGCAAGTCACAATGATGTCCAGTCACTAATTCAACGTGCTATTTTTTTTAAACACTTAATATGCCGAACGGCAAGCTGTCATACCGCCATCATCGTTCTCTCACCATCCATAAAAGCAAGCTTTAGCATCTTGCGTTAACATCCTCTTCCCAGATTCCTTTCCAAAGCTACGAGGATACAAAGAGCTCACTAAACCGGTAAAGACGCGTGAAAGGAATCTATACGCATTCATGATTATGATCATCCAAATCTATCCGATACAAGATGTTCTCTCTTTGAACAGTCGAGACTTTGGTCTACAATGCTCGGGGCGAGTCGTATTAGTATCCATTGAAGGTTAAACTGCCACCTAAGAGCGCCCTTTAGCCACCCAATCTTTTCGTAACCTGCATGGTCCCGAGTTTTTCTTGGCTTCATCGTGCCGTGATCTATTTCTCTTCGCTGGACTAGTCGGCTGTTGGCAGAACAACACATCAAATAAAAATTCCAACACATCAACAAGGGCTGGCTCTAGAGGTGACTGTGTAGTTCCCTTCGAAAACAGTGCTAAATTAGCCTTCTCTCTTCCTACCTGGAACTCAATAGCAATTAACATACGTGAACTCCCGTCTCTGAACCTCTTGGCCAATCATCTTAAAGACTGGCTGTTAGACTAACAAAATTGCCATCACAGCGCTGTCTAAAACTGTGCTATGTGTGTCATGGTTTATCTTCAACCTACACCTGGACTAAAGATGGGAGTT
This sequence comes from Stigmatopora argus, assembly GCF_051989625.1. Classification (NCBI taxonomy): domain Eukaryota; kingdom Metazoa; phylum Chordata; class Actinopteri; order Syngnathiformes; family Syngnathidae; genus Stigmatopora; species Stigmatopora argus. The sequence goes on along the minus strand of NC_135400.1, from coordinate 15,107,468 downwards.
AGCCCTCGGCTACAATCTTACATTCATTCGTCTTCTGTACCGGCCATCCTCGAAAGGGTTGCAGGGGTTGCTGGAGCCTAATCCAGCTCTCTTCGGCCAAAAGACAGACTACACCTTGGACTAGTCACCAGTCAGACATAGGGTACACAGAGAGACAAACAACCATCTGCACTCCCAATCATACTGTCACCAGTGGGAATTGAGCCCACACCTGCTCGCACTCAAGTCAGGCGAGTGAACCTCTACACTACGAGACAGTATTGCTTAGAAAGTGTCATCATTTATCTTCAACCTACACAAGGGACTAAAGATGCAAATATGCTCACGGCTACAATCTTACATATTTACATATATATGTTCATTAGCATGATAATGAATATGTTCATTAATATGTGCTGTCCCTCATTAAATAAATCAAACTCAAATTGGCCAACCGTAAATCCCTAAATAAATGGTAAAACCTTCAAAGAGGAATAAATTTAAAGGTGAATCTTAAGAAAAATTCATTCGCCAGTGGGAATTGAGCCCACACCTGCCCACGTCGTAGTCAGCCGAGTGAACCTCTACACCACAAAGCAGCAATCATAGTAAATGTCTTAGCAAAAAACAATTGCCAAGGCTTTATGAAGACCGCAGGCAAAAAAAGGCACACGGGAATTCAGGAAGGATTAAACTACTATACGCACGTGTTTAATGCAATTACTAGCTAATGAAAGGGATCAACGGAAATTTACCTGAAGTGTGTGGTGAAGTCATGGAGGCTAACTAAGGCCTTTGCCTTCTGGTCCTTCGGTCTGTAAGAGTGTTAAAGTGGGTCCTCTGTGTCAGCCATCTGTGGCGGGACGGATGATAGATGGACACGCCGTTGAATTAAGACTCCTCCTCGGTATCAGCGTTTCTGAAAAAGAACAACAGGTTTCATTTCACTTGTTAATTGTAAGCAACGCAGCCCGAATGGCCTTCAGAACACGTGACTCAACGGGGGTCAGCAATACGGGAAATGAACGGATGGATGTTTTAATCATTTCATCTGGATTTGATTAAATCACTTCAAAAAATAAAAAATAGCGAGAGATAGAAATTCCGGCTCACGTGGCTTACCAGAATTGCAGTTCAGTATGTTCTAGGGGAAGTCTCAGAATTTTATTACCCAGTAGTTTGGTGCCATCTACTGGATGGATAACGATGAAGATAGGCCCACAGTGAAATCTTTCAAGGAATTCACCATTTCATCTGTCTCTAGGTCTGCGACCAGTTTAGGGTGTAGTCTGCCTTTTGCCAGAGCTCGGCTGGGATGGGCACCATCACCCCGCGACCCGGACGAGGATAAGCGGTGTTGGAAATGAATTGAGCATCCCGATAAATTGGCTCAAATGTCTCGCAGCAACCGTGAGCGTGTGCTTAAAAGTGTGCCTGCATGACAGGGGTAATGCTCAATCTAATTAGCTATAATGTGATTTAGAAGAACAACTTAAGCTGTGATTTGTGCTCTCATGGCTAACTGAAATGATCCTAAATGCTTTGCATGTGCATCAAGCGTTCTCATTTTAGCTTGAAGTCCGTATATTGCAGTCATTGTGATTTTTTTTATACCTGGATGAGATTGTTTTGGATAGGACAAAATGTCCAAACTGGGTATTTCAAAGTAGGCTAAGATAATCATTCAGTTTGAGGGGTAAAAAAAACTGGACACGAACACGATCCCAAGGAGAGAAAACTCTGGTTCTTCCTCTTCACACCCGCATTTCCTAAAATACCTGGCCCCTCCCACAGAGTCGATGAGCGCTGCCTGGCAACCTGTCTGCTGTGGTAACAGTTCACCTGAACACTTCTCGACAAAACAAGTGCAAGCGGGCGGACTTGGAAATGACGAGTCGTGGAGCGAAAACTGAGGCCGGCTGGCCTGACATCTTTCCTGAAAAATACATTTTGCTCTGTTTCATTGTTCCCGCACATGTACGATGACATGAAACTATAGAAGTTTTCAATGAAATAAAGACAAAGGATGGTCACGTTTGAAAACATTTTATGGCCCTTGGAGACCTTAGCTTACTTCTAAAGTTTGAGAATGGAAAAGTTATAAATTCTCCAAATAGTAGGGGCAGGTATATGAGGATGGCCCAGTGGTCTAAGGTGCCAGACTCAAGGTATACAACCTTCCTAAGGAGGTGTGGGTTCAAATCTCACTCCTGACAGTCAAGTTTGTTTATGACCCTTTTAGACCTTAGATTATTTGAGAATAGAAAAGTTATAAATTCTCCAAATAGATGGGCATGTGTGTCAGGATGGCCGAGTGGTCTAAGGCGCCAGACTCAAGGTATTCGTCCTTCCTACCTTGGAAATGTGGGTATTCTGGTCTCCAGATGGAGGCGTGGGTTCAAATCCCACTCCTGGCAATGAAGTTTGTTTATGACCCTTTTAGACCTTAGATTATTTGAGAATAGAAAAATTATAAATTCTCCAAAGAGATGGGCAGGTGTGTCAGGATGGCCGAGTGGTCTAAGGCGCCAGACTCAAGGTATTCGTCCTTCCTACCTTGGAAATGTGGGTATTCCGGTCTCCAGATGGAGGCGTGGGTTCAAATCCCACTCCTGGCAATGAAGTTTGTTTATGACCCTTTTAGACCTTAGATTATTTGAGAATAGAAAAGTTATAAATTCTCCAAATAGATGGGCAAGTGTGTCAGGATGGCCGAGTGGTCTAAGGCGCCAGACTCAAGGTGTTCTACCTTCCTCTCTCGGTGATGTGGGTCTTCTGGTCTCCAGATGGAGGCGTGGGTTCAAATCCCACTCCTGACATTCAAGTTTGTTTATGACCCTTTTAGACCATAGATTATTTGAGCATAGAAAAGTTATAAATTCTCCAAAGAGATGGGCAAGTGTGTCAGGATGGCCGAGTGGTCTAAGGCGCCAGACTCAAGGTATTCGTCCTTCCTACCTTGGAAATGTGGGTATTCTGGTCTCCAGATGGAGGCGTGGGTTCAAATCCCACTCCTGGCAATGAAGTTTGTTTATGACCCTTTTAGACCTTAGATTATTTGAGCATAGAAAAGTTATAAATTCTCCAAAGAGGTGGGCAAGTGTGTCAGGATGGCCGAGTGGTCTAAGGCGCCAGACTCAAGGTATTCATCCTTCCTACCTTGGAAATGTGGGTATTCTGGTCTCTAGATGGAGGCGTGGGTTCAAATCCCACTCCTGACAATGAATTTTGTTTATGACCCTTTCAGACCTTAGATTATTTGAGCATAGAAAAGTTATAAATTCTCCAAATAGATGGGCATGTGTGTCAGGATGGCCGAGTGGTCTAAGGCGCCAGACTCAAGGTATTCGTCCTTCCTACCTTGGAAATGTGGGTATTCTGGTCTCCAGATGGAGGCGTGGGTTCAAATCCCACTCCTGGCAATGAAGTTTGTTTATGACCCTTTTAGACCTTAGATTATTTGAGAATAGAAAAGTTATAAATTCTCCAAATAGATGGGCAAGTATGTCAGGATGGCCGAGTGGTCTAAGGCGCCAGACTCAAGGTGTTCTACCTTCCTCTCTCGGTGATGTGGGTCTTCTGGTCTCCAGATGGAGGCGTGGGTTCAAATCCCACTCCTGACATTCAAGTTTGTTTATGACCCTTTTAGACCATAGATTATTTGAGCATAGAAAAGTTATAAATTCTCCAAAGAGACGGGCAATCGTGTCAGGATGGCCGAGTGGTCTAAGGCGCCAGACTCAAGGTATTTGTCCTTCCTACCTTGGAAATGTGGGTATTCTGGTCTCTAGATGGAGGGATGGGTTCAAATCCCACTCCTGACAATGAAGTTTGTTTATGACCCTTTCAGACCTTAGATTATTGGAGAATAGAAAAGTTATAAATTCTCCAAATAGATGGGCATGTGTGTCAGGATGGCCGAGTGGTCTAAGGCGCCAGACTCAAGGTATTCGTCCTTCCTACCTTGGAAATGTGGGTATTCTGGTCTCCAGATGGAGGCGTGGGTTCAAATCCCACTCCTGGCAATGAAGTTTGTTTATGACCCTTTTAGACCTTAGATTATTTGAGAATAGAAAAGTTATAAATTCTCCAAATAGATGGGCAAGTGTGTCAGGATGGCCGAGTGGTCTAAGGCGCCAGACTCAAGGTATTCGTCCTTCCTCTCTCGGTGATGTGGGTCTTCTGGTCTCCAGATGGAGGCGTGGGTTCAAATCCCACTCCTGACAATGAAGTTTGTTTATGACCCTTTCAGACCTTAGATTATTGGAGAATAGAAAAGTTATAAATTCTCCAAATAGATGGGCATGTGTGTCAGGATGGCCGAGTGGTCTAAGGCGCCAGACTCAAGGTATTCGTCCTTCCTACCTTGGAAATGTGGGTATTCTGGTCTCCAGATGGAGGCGTGGGTTCAAATCCCACTCCTGGCAATGAAGTTTGTTTATGACCCTTTTAGACCTTAGATTATTTGAGAATAGAAAAGTTATAAATTCTCCAAATAGATGGGCAAGTGTGTCAGGATGGCCGAGTGGTCTAAGGCGCCAGACTCAAGGTATTCGTCCTTCCTCTCTCGGTGATGTGGGTCTTCTGGTCTCCAGATGGAGGCGTGGGTTCAAATCCCACTCCTGACAATGAATTTTGTTTATGACCCTTTCAGACCTTAGATTATTTGAGCATAGAAAAGTTATAAATTCTCCAAATAGATGGGCATGTGTGTCAGGATGGCCGAGTGGTCTAAGGCGCCAGACTCAAGGTGTTCGTCCTTCCTACCTTGGAAATGTGGGTATTCTGGTCTCCAGATGGAGGCGTGGGTTCAAATCCCACTCCTGGCAATGAAGTTTGTTTATGACCCTTTTAGACCTTAGATTATTTGAGAATAGAAAAGTTATCAATTCTCCAAATAGATGGGCAAGTGTGTCAGGATGGCCGAGTGGTCTAAGGCGCCAGACTCAAGGTATTCGTCCTTCCTCTCTCGGTGATGTGGGTCTTCTGGTCTCCAGATGGAGGCGTGGGTTCAAATCCCACTCCTGACAATGAATTTTGTTTATGACCCTTTCAGACCTTAGATTATTTGAGCATAGAAAAGTTATAAATTCTCCAAATAGATGGGCATGTGTGTCAGGATGGCCGAGTGGTCTAAGGCGCCAGACTCAAGGTGTTCGTCCTTCCTACCTTGGAAATGTGGGTATTCTGGTCTCCAGATGGAGGCGTGGGTTCAAATCCCACTCCTGGCAATGAAGTTTGTTTATGACCCTTTTAGACCTTAGATTATTTGAGAATAGAAAAGTTATCAATTCTCCAAATAGATGGGCAAGTGTGTCAGGATGGCCGAGTGGTCTAAGGCGCCAGACTCAAGGTATTCGTCCTTCCTCTCTCGGTGATGTGGGTCTTCTGGTCTCCAGATGGAGGCGTGGGTTCAAATCCCACTCCTGACAATGAATTTTGTTTATGACCCTTTCAGACCTTAGATTATTTGAGCATAGAAAAGTTATAAATTCTCCAAATAGATGGGCATGTGTGTCAGGATGGCCGAGTGGTCTAAGGCGCCAGACTCAAGGTGTTCGTCCTTCCTACCTTGGAAATGTGGGTATTCTGGTCTCCAGATGGAGGCGTGGGTTCAAATCCCACTCCTGGCAATGAAGTTTGTTTATGACCCTTTTAGACCTTAGATTATTTGAGAATAGAAAAGTTATCAATTCTCCAAATAGATGGGCAAGTGTGTCAGGATGGCCGAGTGGTCTAAGGCGCCAGACTCAAGGTGTTCTATCTTCCTCTCTCGGTGATGTGGGTCTTCTGGTCTCCAGATGGAGGCGTGGGTTCAAATCCCACTCCTGACATTCAAGTTTGTTTATGACCCTTTTAGACCATAGATTATTTGAGAATAGAAAAGTTATAAATTCTCCAAAGAGATGGGCAAGTGTGTCAGGATGGCCGAGTGGTCTAAGGCGCCAGACTCAAGGTATTTGTCCTTCCTACCTTGAAAATGCGGGTATTCTGGTCTCTAGATGGAGGCGTGGGTTCAAATCCCACTCCTGACAATGAAGTTTGTTTATGACCCTTTCAGACCTTAGATTATTGGAGAATAGAAAAGTTATAAATTCTCCAAATAGATGGGCATGTGTGTCAGGATGGCCGAGTGGTCTAAGGCACCAGACTCAAGGTATTCGTCCTTCCTACCTTGGAAATGTGGGTATTCTGGTCTCCAGATGGAGGCGTGGGTTCAAATCCCATTCCTGGCAATGAAGTTTGTTTATGACCCTTTTAGACCTTAGATTATTTGAGAATAGAAAAGTTATAAATTCTCCAAATAGATGGGCAAGTGTGTCAGGATGGCCGAGTGGTCTAAGGCGCCAGACTCAAGGTGTTCTATCTTCCTCTCTCAGTGATGTGGGTCTTCTGGTCTCCAGATGGAGGCGTGGGTTCAAATCCCACTCCTGACATTCAAGTTTGTCTATGACCCTTTTAGACCATAGATTATTTGAGAATAGAAAAGTTATAAATTCTCCAAAGAGATGGGCAAGTGTGTCAGGATGGCCGAGTGGTCTAAGGCGCCAGACTCAAGGTATTTGTCCTTCCTACCTTGGAAATGTGGGTATTCTGGTCTCTAGATGGAGGCGTGGGTTCAAATCCCACTCCTGACAATGAAGTTTGTTTATGACCCTTTCAGACCTTAGATTATTGGAGAATAGAAAAGTTATAAATTCTCCAAATAGATGGGCATGTGTGTCAGGATGGCCGAGTGGTCTAAGGCGCCAGACTCAAGGTATTCGTCCTTCCTACCTTGGAAATGTGGGTATTCTGGTCTCCAGATGGAGGCGTGGGTTCAAATCCCACTCCTGGCAATGAAGTTTGTTTATGACCCTTTTAGACCTTAGATTATTTGAGAATAGAAAAGTTATAAATTCTCCAAATAGATGGGCAAGTGTGTCAGGATGGCCGAGTGGTCTAAGCCGCCAGACTCAAGGTATTCGTCCTTCCTCTCTCGGTGATGTGGGTCTTCTGGTCTCCAGATGGAGGCGTGGGTTCAAATCCCACTCCTGACATTCAACTTTGTTTATGACCCTTTTAGACCATAGATTATTGGAGAATAGAAAAGTTATAAATTCTCCAAAGAGATGGGCAAGTGTGTCAGGATGGCCGAGTGGTCTAAGGCGCCAGACTCAAGGTATTCGTCCTTCCTCTCTCGGTGATGTGGGTCTTCTGGTCTCCAGATGGAGGCGTGGGTTCAAATCCCACTCCTGACATTCAAGTTTGTTTATGACCCTTTTAGACCATAGATTATTTGAGAATAGAAAAGTTATAAATTCTCCAAATAGATGGGCATGTGTGTCAGGATGGCCGAGTGGTCTAAGGCGCCAGACTCAAGGTATTCGTCCTTCCTACCTTGGAAATGTGGGTATTCTGGTCTCCAGATGGAGGCGTGGGTTCAAATCCCACTCCTGACATTCAAGTTTGTTTATGACCCTTTTAGACCATAGATTATTTGAGAATAGAAAAGTTATAAATTCTCCAAATAGATGGGCAAGTGTGTCAGGATGGCCGAGTGGTCTAAGGCGCCAGACTCAAGGTGTTCTATCTTCCTCTCTCGGTGATGTGGGTCTTCTGGTCTCCAGATGGAGGCGTGGGTTCAAATCCCACTCCTGACATTCAAGTTTGTTTATGACCCTTTTAGACCATAGATTATTTGAGAATAGAAAAGTTATAAATTCTCCAAAGAGATGGGCAAGTGTGTCAGGATGGCCGAGTGGTCTAAGGCACCAGACTCAAGGTATTCGTCCTTCCTACCTTGGAAATGTGGGTATTCTGGTCTCTAGATGGAGGCGTGGGTTCAAATCCCACTCCTGACATTCAAGTTTGTTAATGACCCTTTTAGACCATAGATTATTTGAGAATAGAAAAGTTATAAATTCTCCAAAGAGATGGGCAAGTGTGTCAGGATGGCCGAGTGGTCTAAGGCGCCAGACTCAAGGTGTTCAACCTTCTTCTCTCGGTGATGTGGGTCTTCTGGTCTCCAGATGGAGGCGTGGGTTCAAATCCCACTCCTGACAATCAAGTTTGTTTATGACCCTTTCAGACCTTAGATTATTTGAGAATAGAAAAGTTATACATTCTCCAAATAGACGGGCAAGTGTGTCAGGATGGCCGAGTGGTCTAAGGCGCCAGACTCAAGGTAATCGTCCTTCCTACCTTGGAAATGTGGGTATTCTGGTCTCTAGATGGAGGTGTGGGTTCAAATCCCACTCCTGACATTCAAGGTTGTTTTAGACCTTATCTTATTTCAAACTGTTGAGAATAGAAAAGTTATTACCTCTCCAGATAGATGGGTAGCAGTGTCAGGATGGCTGAGTGGTCTAAGGTGCCAGACTCAAGGTGTTTGTCCATCCTGCCTTGGAAATGTGGGTCTTCTGGTCTCTAGATGGAGGTGTGGGTTCAAATCCCGCTCCTGACAATGAATTTTTTTTATGACCCTTTGAGACTTTAGTTTATTTGAAAATGTTGAGAATGCCAAAGATATACATTCTCCTAATGGGTGGATAGCTGTGTCACGATGGCCGAATGGTCCAAGGTACCAGACTCAAGGGATTTGCCCTTTCTACTCCAGAGATGTGGGTCTTCCATTCTCCAGAAGGAGGTGTGGGTTCAACTCCCACTGCTGACAAGTTCCTGTGACTTTTGATTAGTTCTGAATATCAAGAATTTGAAAGTTATTCTTCAACAATGTATCCAGCTGTGTCAGGCTCGCAGAGTGGTCGAAGGCCAGGTGGGATTTACAGTGTGATTGGGCAGTCTGCCATCTGGCAACTCAATCGCCTCATGTCCTTCAAGGTGAAACTAAACTGCTTTCGAATGGTTTAGGTAACAATGGAAGCTCATAAAGCAAAGCCCACGTGTTTAAGGCTAGTACAAAGTCAGTAAGATTATTGCGTAGTAGCTCCCTGTTAGCATAAGGCGTGTAAAGGAGAAGACCCATTATTGATTGCCTGCTTCGGGCTGACAACGTCAACATGTGCCCTAACTGTTTAGTTAAGTTCTTACAGTTAGTTGACTTCTTAGCCCAACAACTTCGTAAACAAGCAAAACGCTGCTTTATAGTGCTTTGGTCAGGAAACATGTGCGTTTTAACACCCGGCCAACCGTTTCGCGTCCTTTAGCTTTAGCTATAGCAATGTTTTCCCAAGTTAGCCAAGTGTGGACAACAGCTCAATCATTCGCCAAACATGCAATAAAATAGGACGCATGCACAAGAGCATAAACGTTCTCTCGCTACACGGTTACCGTGGATGTGGTCGACGGGTCCTCCCGAAACGTGTATTAGCGCGGAGGTATCCTCCTCCCGGCTCCGTCTCCGTCTCCGGCTCCGGCAACGGTTCCCATCTCGTGGCCTCTCTTCACAACGTCTACACGGGCAAGGCGACCAGGGTGAAATTTCCACAAGCCGCAGCGGACTCACCGCCTAGCTTTTGGCTACTTTCATATTTACAGTCCAGTCCGCCTGGCTCCGGTTCCCCCGTCCCTTCTCCTCTCCTCCGTCGCCGTCGCCGCCGACGCCGCCACCAACAACAACAACATTATTGACGTCCTCTTCGTACCACGTGATCCGTCTGCCGAGGCTAAAAATAGACGCCGTAGAAACTAATGGCGGACGACAGACAGGGACAGAGACCGACACATGGCAGACAGACGGGATCGAAACAGACTACTCTTTTTGACAATGTGTTTTTTTATGCTGCACAGTCATGTAAAATACTTAAATAAACCCACTCACCTCACTTTCTTAGAAGACAGATGAGGTAATAATGAGACCTGAGTAGAGATTCAGTGGCGTTGCTAGAATTTCTGGGGGCTTCCCGAAGAAAGCCCTGCCCACCCCACTTCCAACTCTCATGCGGAAACTGCAAAAAAAATACTCCAAACATAAATAAATGCACAAAAAAAGAATAATATATGAGAGGACATGGGCAAAAAAATATATTCCTTTTCAACAACCCTTACCTGTCAACCTCTGCCAATAACTGCCCTTATAAATGATTATTGATTCCCCTTACAAACCCCCAAAAAACCTTACAAACACCGTACGACTCGTACAGGTATGCGCGGCTTTCCAGGGTAGCAGGGTGCTGGAGCCCATCCCAGCTGAGCTCTAGAAAAAGGCATACGACACCCCAAAGTGGTCACAAGGTTGTCGTAGGGTACACAAAGAGACAAACAACTATAGAATATAGAAGGCCATCCAAAGAGTCAGTCGGGAGGTTTGATATTTCTAATACTAATGATGAAAATATAATAGAGTGAAAACTAAGTGACCCTAATCAAGATCAAGCCTTATGGAAAACATAGTGTACATAAACCCACATGCAAATAGCTATTATTGTTTCATTCTGTTATTAGTTTTTTTCAAATAATAGCTATGTATGTATTATATAAGAGCACATCCTACCAGAATAAGTTTTTTTAGCATAAGGTTAAACAGTGAGTTGTGGAGCTTACTTGAATATGTATTTCAACACTGCATTCTATTAAGTAAGAGTGATTAGGCCAATGAAACTAACCTCTCCCACTCATAATTACTGTCAATGAGTGGGACTCAAACCAGGACCGCCTGCAGCAAAGTCAGGCAGAAGACCCACTGCACCATCGCCACCAGAATTGAATTTAGTTACTAATTCTGAAAAATCATGCCCATGGCTATGAAATATGTAAACATAGCGAGGTGCTAAATACATTTAAAGGGTAATGGCATGCAAAGGAGGACCTTTGCCCTTCACCTCGGTCAACCAATCAATATGCAGCTCTGCAGCTCAGCACCAATCAGAAACAACCTTTTCCAAATCCCCCACAAGGCACCTGTGGAGTGGTCTGACTCGGGAAAGCATCTCCATGGCAACAACATCATTACCAGAATAGCTCTTTCCTTCTTGCGCTCTCCTCCGTCATTTTCTGCCACCTCCACAGTCCTCCTATTTTGCTGCCCCCGTTGTTTTACTACCCTCTCCATTCATTATTCTCCATTCTCCATCAATCCTTACATCTGCAAAGTCTGCCTCACTTCATGGCTCTTCCAAGAAAGCGTCCTGTTCCTCCGCTATTTTTTTCTCTCGGCTTCACACTAATGAGTTCCTTCCTCTTTTGACTTCCTCTCATTATCCCCAAAAAATGTGTAATAGGTGTAATGTTATTTTAGAAAATGCTGACAAGATTGAGGCTCAAATTCATGCTGAAATAATGCATAATGTGACCCACTTCTGATAACAAGATACATTTGAAAAAAGTGTAGCAAAACTACCACTTCAACCAAAATAAATCCCAAAAATGTAAAAATATGTGAACACAAAAAGGGCCTAACCAAAATAAGTGGTTTATTAAACCCATAAAAGTCCACCTATTTTTTTTCTAAGTTTAATTCCAGCTAAAAATCAGTCCAACAGAAATCATATCTATTATTTATTATATTTTTTTAAGTTTAATTCCAGCTAAAAACAGTCCAACAGAAGTCATATCAAATGTAATATTATTTCTTATATATTTTTTAATTTAATTCCAGCTAAGAATCAGTCCAACAGAAGTCATATCTATTATTTCTTATATTTTTTAAGTTTAATTCCAGCTAAGAATCAGTCACACAGAAGTCATATTAAATGTAATATTATTTCTTATATATTTTTAAGTTGAATTCCAGCTAAGAATCAGTCCAACAGAAGTCATATCAAATGTAATATCATTTCTTATATAAGAGAAAATCACTGGTGTGAAAGAAAGGCAATGATGATTAACCACAGACGAAACTTTTCAGTCATCGGCTCAACAAAGCAAACATTTTAAGGAAGTTGGCTTGTGAAAAGAATGACAGAGTGAGAAATGCACTTCTTTTGTGTGCGGCATTATTCGTTTTGTATTTTTGTCATCGCCTGCAGGGAACGCTTGAGAAGATAATTTGTCGTGTAAATCTTGACGCCTTTGTCCTTCCTGGCAGCCGGCGTGGGTACATTTGCTCTAATGACATGACTCACGTCGTTAAGGCAAATTTTCGGCGAGGCCGCCTCTCGACATTTTGCGATACTCAAACCGGCTATATTTAGTGGGAAAGGCCAAAATAGGAGTCATTAAATGTGTTTTTTTGCTGACGATTGGGGACAAAAACATCATTTCAATCAATGTTGGAGTAAGGCTGAAGCAAAGAATATGGAAATTGTGAAATTGTGGAGTGTTGGGAATATTTTGGGGATGGAAAATAAATATTTGGAACATTAGAAAAAGGGCATTTTGAGTAGTAGTATTACTTATTTCGTATGGAAAGAGGCAGCTGGAAATTTTCCATTGGAATTTGGCTTAAATGGCTTAAAAACTCATTTTTTAAACGGAAATATTGTTATGCAACTTGGTAGTTGGCAGCCTAAATTCCAATTAACATGCTAAAGTTATTTTTTAAAATGGGTTTGAACTCTTGCGTGACACTGGAGGCAGATTTAATGTTTTTACAGTAGGAAGGCTAGCTTTAGGATTCAGCGGCAAATGGATTGGACGTCAAGCTCCGTCAATGGCAGCCAATGAGTGCTCTGTGAAGGTTCAAAATTGGCATTATTTGTGCTTAAATACGCCTCCAGTCACGCTGCTGGGATTGGAGGACCTCATTATTGCATTGCCAAAGATCTTGGGTCCATTGGTGCCATTCAAAATTATTAGACGATAAAAGGGGCGCACACACACACACACACACCGCACACACACACACCGCACACACACACACCGCACACACACACACCGCACACACACATAGACAACAAAATAATCACAGTGGTGAGTCAGACCTCTGATTCACAAGGGAAATAAAAAGATGTCAGGCAGAAAAACGGTACACACAAAGTGAAAAACAAAAAAACACCGCTTTGAGCCCAATTTTCAAGATATTGTTGTTATGGTTAACCTTGAATGGACAATTAGGCTCTGTCAAAGTTGCATATTAATGCACCAGTGGGAGGACTGGCCAGCCTAGAAGAGCTTCTGAATGAATGAACATGAGGTCTACAGAATTGCAAATCTTTACAAAGCATATGTATACTTAACAAACATTGCAAAACAAGAATACTGTATCTTTTGGCGAAGATGTACGTATGTAGAAATAGTAATTTGGTCATTTATTTCTGGGGTCTCATTGGCCCAGGATACCCTTTTTTGATCCAACCTGCTATACTACGTATACTGTAAACCTAAATGATCTCAAATACTAAGCGGCAGCGACCTCTACAGGAAAACTAAGGATACTGCCAGCCTTTAGTCACCTATTAGGGATTTTTTTTAAAGCAAATACTTAATAATTTATCTGCAAATTTAAAAACATTATTTGTAAAAACAGTAAATATTCCATAATCTAATATATTGTTGGAGTTTTTAGATATTTTAATGAAATATTCAGTTTTGTATATTTTAGAACTTTTAAATGTCTTTTTTTCAGAACCAAAAATCAAATGGCCGTCAATGGCATCTGGAAAGGTAACAAAGACACTATTCTAGTGGAAAATAGTTCCAATGTAAAATATTGGAAGCATCCTCTATTAATTAAACACGGACACATTTTTAAGACAACACACCATATCCATAACCTATTGGGCTACAGCATATCGCGATATATCATGATATCGACCTATCGTCACACCCCTAGTATGTGCGACTACATAGACTTAATCACGTCAAGTCGACTGCTTTTTCTCCCCTCGCCTCTGGCGTTGTCATGGCAACAAACCTTTACGTTGGACCTCTTAGTCATCAATTGCAAAGGACGTCAACTAATCATTTACATATTTCCCTCTTAAATTGCTTTTAGGTTCAAATTAGACTGCAGCAAGTTAAAATGTGCAGCAACGTAAAAGTATTAGTAAAAGTGTCAAGTAGGACAGCTGTTTCTTTATTTTGTGGGTGACGTGGGTGGGCTCTATTTTCATGGGAGGGAGGAGAGAGGCGGATGTATAAAATCCGTCGGCACTCTGCGAGTTTGTTAAACATCTAAATAGCGACAGCAAAGCCCGGGACGCGGTAAGTTTTCGCACTGGTGACTTATTTACGTGTTTTTTGCAAACTGGTTAAACTGTTTTAAAGCGCTTTGGTGACTGGGGGATAGAGTTAATCAGACAGGAGGGCGTTAACAGGTGGCAGTGCGCGATTATGACAATGCACATCCGCGTGTGATACACAAACGTCACGTCATCGTCGTTCAAACTTTTTTTTTCTTCTTGCTTCTGGTTTAAAATGCTTAAAAAAAGAGGAAATGATTAAGGGATAAAAAATGATAAACCCTCTCAAAAGTTGACTTCTAATCTTTTATGTACAGCTATTGTGTATTTATGGGTATTTTCTTTTTAGCAATTTGTATTATACGCATTTTAATTGTGAATTACTATTGGATTTTTATTTGAATATTATCCATTTATAATTTAACGCAGTAATAATAAATGAAACAAAAGCCGACCATATTTAACTCATTGCATGCCATTGACAATGGCAACCAAAGGGTTAACACAGATATTATGTTAGTGTAACATTTTGTTGTCGACCTGTTATTAAACACCCAAACGATACGACGGGCGAGAGCACATTGATAATAATTGAAAACATCTCCTGATATATCACCATAACGATATAATATTGCCACATCCCTACTGTGTAGGCCACATGTGTCAAAGTGGCGGCCCGGGGGCCAAATCTGGCCCGCCGCATCATTTTGTGTGGCCCGAGAAAGTAAATCATGAGTGCCGACTTTCTGTTTTAGGATCAAATTAAAATGAAGAGTATAGATGTATATTAAATTTCCTGATTTTCCCCCTTTTACATCAATAATTGTCCTTTTTTAATCCAATTTTTCTGTGTTTTTAGTTCAAAAATCATTTTGTAAAATCTAAAAATATATTTAAAAAGCTAAAATAAACGTAGTTTTAGATCTATAAAAAAACTGAATATTCAGGGCTTTTAATCCAGTTCTTTTAATCCATTTATAAAAAAAAATATCTAAATATTCTAACTAAAATGGTCTGGCCCACGTGAAATCAAGTTGAGGTTAAAGCGGCCCGCGAACCAACCCGAGTCTGACACCCCTGGTGTAGGGTGTTGGCTCCAGCACCCCCCAATCGAGGAACATCGCTCGTGAAATTCTGAATGTTTTCATTCTCAATTTCCAGGCATTTTAAAAATCATGTGCGTGATCAGTGAAAATGAAACATGATAAAACAGGCTTTCATTGTTTCCAAATCTCGGCCTGGCTCTGCAATTTGACGTCCCGACTTCATCGGATTCCTAACCGAATTTGCTTCCACAAATAGCGGCGCTGCGGGCAAAAGTCAAGAGTCTGCAATGGCTCTCTTCATTTGTCCGTTTGCCTGTCTTCTTCCTCAGATCATGCAGGTTTCTTCGGCTTATCGCTCGGCGTTTGCGTGGTCGGTGGGAGGCTCGCAGGTTCTGGGTTTGACGTCAGTGGTGCTGACCGGCGTGTGGATGGGCCACTACCGTGGCGGCTTCGGCTGGGACGGCAGCGAACGGGAGTTCAACCTGCATCCTCTCTGCATGGTTCTGGGCTTGGTCTTCTTACAAGGAGATGGTGAGCCATCGCAGACTTTGACATTTTCATTCCAAATCATGGATTTGTAGTTTATGCTTGATTTTAAAGATGGGCTGTCCTCTAGTTTTTATTTGATTAATAACCATAGAAATAACTGTAAAGGCCATACAGTAATCCCTTGATTATCACGGTTAATGTAGACCAGACATGGCCACGATAAACCAAAAACCGCAAAGTAGGGTCACCCATATCAGTGTGGATTTTCACATTTTTATGAACATTAAAAAAATATATATAATTAGAAAAAAAATTCCCCCAGAAAAAAATCTGCGATGTCGTGAAGCCGCGATATTCGAGGGATCACTGTATTTGAACAACTGGGAGTGTGTTTTCTTCTTCTTGTGGTCTTTCTCTTGCTGTTTCCGTCCTTAATGTCCTCTGCTAATTGTTCTAACGACATTAGCGGGTGTGGATCACCAAGACAACCGTCTGTTTTAAAGGTGGATTGCATTAAGGTAACAAAAAAGCCAGAGCGCCAGATTGGGAGATCTTCACAAGCGATGGAAACACCCTCAGGGGTCCCGCAGACGTTGTCGTAATTGATAGTTTGTATAGCAGTTGGCGACCGCAGACAACAATGCGCTCGTGTGGGCAAATGATGGAACAGTATATTTTACCAAGAAGCAACCATTGGCTTTGGAGGCATGATGATGGGCCTTATTCGCAAAAATAAAATGCTTTGAAATGATCAAAAACTCTACATACCTGTCAACTCATACGTTTTTACCATATTTTATACTTTTTTTGATCATTTCAAATTGTGTACGCCGTATAACAACTTTTGTACGGGATTTTTTTAAGTACGTTTTTTGTGAAACCGATCTGGTTTTACCCATTTCGGCTCTAATCTGGATCGCCACTGGTACCAGACAAAAAAACATCATAGTATTGTCATGCTTTAAGCATAATATGCGCAAATGTGTCAGTCACTTCTGCCATTTTCACAATAAGAAATATAGCGCATCAGCAAGCAATGTACCCGAACAGTCAAACTGTCAGTGTCATACAGCGACATGTACAGAATCTTAAATTTACTGCATACTGATTGGACACCCCGTCCACTTTGGAGAAAATTTCAGACTTTTACGCAAGTAATGTATTGTATGGCTTTTTTTAAATCGCTTATTAAGGGGAATTGAAATCATTAAAATTGGCTAGGTTGACAGGTATGTATCCTAATATATCCCAAAATTATTTTATCATGCATGCTTTAATGACTGCATGATATGAGATTTTTTTATGCCCAATTCCAAATAGCATTAAGCATTGGCTTTAGTTGCATTTGACACAACTTGATTGCCATTGAGATTTCTACTAAGGCAATTCAATCACATGAATTGATGCAGCACTGTATTTTTTTTAAGTCTCTTTTGTTGAACTTTAATCTCGCAGCTATCCTGGTCTACAGAGTGTTCCATCAGGAGCCCAAAAAGAACGTCAAGATGCTTCACGGCATCATTCACTTGCTCGCCCTCATCGTCAGCATTGTTGGTAAGTAACAAAAATGTTCGCTTTCTCATTTTGTGCGCGATTTCCACCCGTACTGATATTCCAACCTCAACGCTTTGTAGGTATGGTGGCGGTGTTTGACTACCACAGAGCGGCCAAGTACCCAAACATGTACTCCTTGCACAGTTGGTGTGGCTTAGCTACCGTTATTTTATTCGCTTTGCAGGTAAGAAAGACTACATACGGTATAGGGGAGAATGGGGTTGGTTGTCACAATTTTAAACTTTCACAAATATGTGAATAGTCATTTATTCCAGTGGATATGACGTTCATCGCTGTCAACGGCAGGGAAACCGCTGGCCAAGGGCCGCTGTGCGATCTAGCAGACAGTTGAAGCAACTGGGGAGTGGGGTGAAATGAGAAGCACCTGACTGCAATCCACTGATTGCACCTGTAACATACCAGATTTGGAACGAATGCCTGCACCCACTGCACCCCCTTTGTAGAATACTTTGCCCACCCCTAGGTTAAGGGTTGCATGCCACAAAATATTTTATAATTTTTTTAAGTCCTGAAATTCTAAAGTTTGCTACATGAATTTTAACATGTCAGGTTTTGACTCTCAAGCTAATTGTGAGGCACCGTTTAACTGCCGCCATCTAATGTTAAAACTGAGACATGCAACCCAACTAGTTGTTTGTGAACACACATGCTCTACATCACATGTGTCAAAGTGGCGGCCCGGGGGCCAAATCTGGCCCGCCGCATCATTTTGTGTGGCCCGGGAAAGTAAATCATGAGTGCCCAATTTCTGTTTTAGGATCAAATTAAAATGAAGAGTATAAATGTATATTAAATTTCCTGATTTTCCCTTTTAAATCAATAATAGTAATTTTTTAATCAATTTTTTTCTGTGTTTTTAGTTCAAAAATAATTTTGTTAAGTATAAAGCAAAAAGCTAAAATAAACATTCTTTTAGATCTATAAAAACAGAATATTCAGGGTTTTTAATCCAGTTCTTTTAACCATTTATTAAAAAAAATCTAAATATTATATTTAAAATGGTCCGGCCCACATGAAATTGAGTTGACGTAAACGCGGCCCGCGAACCAACCCGAGTCTGACACCCCTGATCTATATATACAAAGTGTGACAAGCAACCCCGTTTTCCCCTTCACGTACAGCAATGTGCCTGTTTTTTTCCGGGTGACATTTTCATTGTATTTTTCGACAGTGGGTCATGGGTTTATCGTTCTTCCTGTTTCCCGTCGCCTCGTCACGGTTACGAGCCACGTACCTTCCCGTCCATGCGTTCTGTGGTCTGCTCCTATTGGCCATGGCTGTCGGCACCAGCCTGCTCGGTATCACGGAGAAACTCCTCTTTAGCATCATGTACGTCATCGTCAATGTCTTCTTTTCTTTCCGATACGTGAATGACCTGATCTGTGGAAAAGTGTTTGTCAAACTTTTTTTAAATTTTTTAACTCCCAGTGCCAAGTACAACCAACAAAAAAAATCACCAATCACTGTTGTACTGACTTATTTTCTGGCCCAGGTCCACCTATTCCAAATTCCCACCTGAGGGGGTTCTGGCCAACGTTTTGGGGGTCCTGCTGGTGTGTTTTGGGGTGCTGCTGTTCTACCTGATCACTAACGAGGAGTACCGGCGGCCGCCCAACCCCGAGGAGGAGTCTTTGGCTGTCCACTTCAAGACCTTGACGGAAGAGGGGTCACCTTCCGAACCCTAACTTGAGTTCTTTAGTTTTAACTTCCGTTTAGAACTACACCAAGAAATGCGAGGATGCTGGCATTTGATTCACAATTATCATACAAATGTCATTAATGTGTTGCTTAAGCACCCCCCACAACATCCTGTCACCCGTGTTTGTAAATCAATTCTTAAAAGTTTCATGTATGTCTTAAATTTTGCGATGACCAAATTTTTTAAGCATATTAGTGTCCTATAAAATTATAATTAGCATTGGGAGTGGCCAGAGGTTTCAACTTGACCAGTTCAATTTAGGCAAAGTAAATTCTGTCAAAACAAACCAACAACATATCCATATACTTTGTAGATTATTATTGTCAATACTGAAGTGCTACTGAATTGTAATATGACATTTCTGAAATGCCATTTTTTAATTATATTACAAAAAATATAGGGAATGTGATCTGTCAAGATGTGAGGATGGACCAGGTGAATATTTAAAGTGCAATTATTTGTCAATGTCATTGAAAAGGTTTTGCTTAAAACGCGCCAGTTAAATGTTTTATCCTATTTTATTTTGTTATGTTTGTTATTAGCTACATTAAATCATTGGTAGCAGTACAACCTTCGTCTTTTTACTGTACAGTGATGGCTCGTTTAAAAAGAAAACCGTGCTTTTTAAGTTGGAACTGTAATGACGTCCAACAGGAGATGCTGGTTGAGAATTTTTAAAGCCCACCCAAAAACCGGGCCCGGGGTCCAGGAGCACCACCGGTCCACCCCTGAATTCCGCCCCTGGTCCACAGGATAACACATAATTCTTACCGAGTTGTCAAAGACGTTTAATGCTTTTCATCCATTTTTTTTTCAATACATCCAATGAAGTGGTCAAGATCACGGCTGCTGGACGGGGGTGCCGTATGAGACTTGTGACAGCGGGGAAAGGTCAGAGGTTTTGTTTATCAGAAACCTACAAAAAGAAATGCCCAAACATTCATTAACGGAACGCATGAACAAAAGAAGCCATCCCTGGGGATGATTTAGGACCCCGTCTTGTGCTAAAGGTTGGTGTGCTTTTTGGCCTTGGAAGTAGGCCAAATGTTCGGTTACAACCAACGAAACAGGAAAGAAAGAAATGTCAATAATGTAAGAGAACTGAACTGAAACTTAGTTGAAGGAATTCTGAAATGAGCATTTTTTTCAGTACGTTACTAATTGCCATTCACTTGACTACAAATGATCAAAATCAAACTGACAGGTGAGTTTTAGTTCGATAGGAAATAGACTGTGCAGAAAAAAAATACAAAAAAAATCATATACATCTTTTTTGTGCCCTTATCAAAACAAAAGACAAAGACACCCAAATGTGCACATTTTAAAAGAAAGAACATTTTCCAAAAAAAGGATCTATTCGTTGTGCTCAGATGACGTCCCACCACCAAAGTGCGTGAAGAAAACTTCAGACGGAGAACTTGTGGTATTCGCTTTTCATCCAAAAAATCCCACTTTTCGTCCCAAGCACCAAACGCAGTACAAATAAGGTTACCTGTTTCTCTCGGTCTTCTCTAAACGTTAGACTCAACAAAGGGTCTTTTGGCTTTGACGGGCGAGGTGGGACACGTCTTCCTGTTGACCGGCAGCGTTCGCGCCAGCTTCACGTCGACGTAAGGCGGCTTCTGACCGGCGACCCGCGTGCCGTTGCCCGGCAACACGTCGTAGTAGGTGAGCTGCTTGTCGTAGTGGCCGTTGTTGTTGCTGCGGTTGTGGTAGGCGATGGAGAAGGTCTGCGGCGACCGGTTCTGTTCGTCGGCTCCGTTTCTCTGCGAGGTGACGATGGTGTCCACCGAAGACACGGCCCACGATCGGGAGGGACCGAGACCGCCGGGGCCGGACGACGGAGCGGGTGTCGACTGTTGCGGGACCCTCACGGATTTGTCGTTGATACCCATGTAAGGCGTGCTCCTCGAAGACCGGCCGGCTTCTCCCGGGTAGGTCCCGCCCCCGAGCGTGCACTCTCCCTGGGCGGAGGAGTCGAGAGCCAGATCGTCCAGGTGACCTACGAGGTCTCCGGAAAAAGCGTGCGAAGCCGAGACCACGTGCTGCGCGGAGGCCGACGTCCTGAAAGCCGGGACCCGGTTGGCCTGTTGCCCGCTGGCCAGGCCCACGCTGGTGCTCTGGGAGTGGATTACGGGTCTCTGGGAAAGGCCAGGGCCCGTCGGGTGGGAGCTGTGAGGGTGTCGCAGCCCCGCCTGATGGAGGTACGGATCGTCGGGGGGCGCTTTGGTCATTTCGGTCACTTCCATGGGGTAATAGGCGGCTTTGGATTGGTTGCGGCTGAACTGACGGGGCTGACCGAAGCGACCGGTCACCGCGCCGTATGCCGGCGTGGCTTTGGACTGGTAAAGGAGGTCCGCATCCGCAGCATCGTGGAGATATAGCGGTCCGCCTCCCGGGACCGGGCGCCCCTGCTGGCCGGTCGACGTCATATCGAAGGGATTGGGGCCAAATCCCTCCCCCAGTTGGGCGAGTTCTTGAGGCAGCCGTGCCAACTGCGAGTAGGCGGAGCTACCCAGGACCACGCTGGAGTGGACTGCCGAGCCGGGTGGGCCCGTTCGGACCACCTGGACTTTGACGGGTTGGAGCCACTGATTCTGGTTGGGAAAAGATCTGCGCTCCGACATCGGGCTGATGGGAAGCCGAAGCTGGCGCGGCGAGGTCGGGGGGCTGGCGCGACCGTAGCAAGGGGCGGCTCCCACGTGAGAGGGGGAGGAAGAAGGCGAATGTGCGGGGCTCGACGGGGTGCGATGCCCACTGTGAGGCGGAGGGAAGTGCGAGCCCGGACGGCCGAAAATATCGAGAGCGACGTCGCCTTGCCTGGGATTCCTCTCGTCTTCGCTGTCCTCGTCTTTTGAAAACGCCTCGTTGGCGTGAACCTGCAGGTCATCGAAATCTCTGCCCCTGGCATCCGGGTGAGGGAAGCTCCCCTGACAAACACGTGGCGTGGAGTCTTGTGGCTGCATGTGCTGTCGACACTCTTCTTTAACCCGAGAGAGCAGGCGCTGAATCTCCCGGTTGGAAGGACTCAGGCGACTGGCTTCCAGCAGATCTTCCAGGGCCGCGTGAAACTGCCTACATTGGGAGAAATTGGGAGGTAATGACGATAAGAAGTAACCACAGCGATCGCTTGGGTTCAACATTCTCCAGAAGGAATTATATGGAGTTGTGTAAGCAAAGCACGTCGTGGGACAAAACTAGCAGTAAGCAGTTTCTGAGAAGTGTCGACGCATTGGAATTGGAGCCAGAGAGGATTAAGCCCTGAGCGATTCCACACTAGGAAAGTCCATAGTTTGCTTACCATGGTCAGGACCAAAATACAGTCTTCCCGAGATTATCGCAAATTCACTTGTTTGCGATTTTTTTAATTCCATAAAAAATGTGAAAATCCACATTAAAACTGTAGCCACTCTTGCTACTAGGACTCAGTATTGAAGGGAAAAAAAGGTAGTTATAATAGGGGTGACCCTACTTTGCGATTTATCGATTATTGCAATTATGGTCTACATTAACCGCGATATTCGAGGGATTACTGTACAATGCAACTTTTTGGGGTCTGATTCACCTTGCACGGGTCCCAGCATTTGGTAACAAACCCACACGTGCAAACATTGTTCAATCATTGGACAAAACGGTTAGGGCGTAAAATTCCGAAGTAAAAAATAAATAAAATTTAAAACACCAGCGTGCTGCATTTTAGGGCTAAACATCTTAAATGTATTGGCCTAATCGTGTATTTAAAATTGTTTAGAAGGCAATACATTGTGTGGGATACACTGATCAAAGAGGAAAAACCTTCGGAGAAACTCTTAAGCTTATTCCAGGTCTTACCGAGGTATTGAACTCACCTGCGACTGCGTTTGGCACGCGCTCTGGCGTAGAAGGCCTCGTAAGATTTGGGTTTCAGTTCCAAAGCCCTGGTCGCAAATTCCTCGGCAAGATTCAAATCCTGCAGACGAAAATAGTCTTTGAGCGTCCAGCGCTAATTGACATCCAACTAGATTCTTCGCCGTAAAAGTGGGCGTTTCCGCCAACTCACATTCATCTTGCGGCGACAGCGCGAAAGGTTGAGCAGCACGCACACTTTCAGCTGTCGGAACGTTTTCAGCTCGTCCGCCGGAAACTTCTGCAGTGCGGACTGATACGAGTGAGCTGCTTCCCTCACTTTACCTTGCTACACACACAATAAAAAAACGTTAAGTGTCCTGTTGAATACACTTTGTTTTAGTTAGCGTTAGCGTGTTACCTTGTACAATCTGTCACCCTCTTGGACCAATTTACTGATGAGAACCATTAAAATGTCTGGTTTGGATGTAGCCATGGCCCAGGTCGCTGGTCCTACACACACAAGTCAAAAGTCAAGCGAGCGCTGGAAGCAAGTTAATAAGACGTACTCGTACCTATTTTGGCGCCCTTTTTGAGCAGGGCGATGACGGCCGAAGTGTTCCTACATCCGACCGCTCGGTCCAACGGTCGCATCCCGCTGGAGTCCACGTGCTCCACGGAGGCGCCGTGATCCACCAGGTGCTTCACCTGATACAAGCGGAGGCAAACTTGAGTCAAGGTCCGATTTGTGCAACCCGTTTAAATGGAGGCGGCGTCCGTTCCACGAACCACTTCGGGATCGCCGCGGAAGGCGGCCAGATCTAAAGGCGTGCGGCCGCTGCGGTCACTGTGCGTCGTGGTCGCACCTCTGGCCACCAGCTCTCTGACCAATGGGAGCTGGCCTTTCAGACAAGCCCAACTCAGCGCCGTTAAGCCTTCTTTGTCGGCCTGATCCAGAGACGCGCCTGAAAATATCGAAACGTGTCAACGGGAAGCAACCCGGAATTCCTATGCCAATGTCCTGAAAATGTTTCAAGGCACTGTCCAGTCGTTGGGATGATTTTCTTCCAAATGTTGGAAGCTAAATACTGAAACCAGTTGAGAACAATTGAATGCTAAATCTCAGAATTGTAACCAAACTTTTTTATTGTCTGGATTTTTGCCGGGATTTTTTTAGGCGGGTCTAAAATTGAATTGGGTGTCAGAAAGCCAGATTTGGCCCCCGGGCTGCCACTTTGACACATGTGGTCTACATTAACTGGAATATTTGAGGGATGACTGTAATGCTAGCAAGAGCTTTTTTTCTCCTTTATTAGGCATGTTAAAACCAGTCGTTACTTTTGCCCAATCAAACAAATGTTTAATTTTTACTTTGACTGGACAGTGCCTATAAAAAAAATGATGATTCATCTATGAAAAGGTTAATCACATAACATGGTAGAGTGAGTTTTTCCTTACCATGATCCAACAGCAATTTGGCAGTGGCCACGTGACCTTCGGAAGCCGCCGTCATTAACGCCGTGCGGCCCTGCTGGTCCACCGTGTTGACTTGCGCCCCACGGCTCAGTAACAACTCCACCACCTGACGGGGAGACCCTAGCGTGAGGCTATGTAGTATGTATGGTTTGCGTGTGGTGTGGCTTCTAACAGACCTGCCGATGGCCTCGCCTGACTGCACAAAACAGCGGCAAGACACTTCGCCTGCTGCCTTGCTCCAGAGCGGCGCCTTGATCCAACAACAACTTGCAGACCGACAACCTGCCTCCCGCCGATGCTGCCGTCAGGGCTACGGAGAGGAGAGGTTAAATTTGCAAACATGGTACAAATAAAAACAGACCTACAGCCAGTGACCAATCATACGAATGTTGTTCAGTAAGCATGGTCTAGTCATGCTCTACCTTATTTTCTCGCATGTACGCCGTATTTGTCGCTCAATAAAATGATGACTGAATCGAGGGTACGGCTTATATGCGCACAAATGAGACTCGACGTGCAGGAAACTGCAAGGTGACAAAGACCAAACGCCATAACGCAAGACAATGCGGCCGATACGGTCATTTATTTCCAAATAGAGAAAAGATAAACAGATAAAACGCTTAACAAAATTTATTTTGACGTCTATGAATGAAATTCAAGAAAAAAAGTCAACCATATATTGCGAAAAACATGACAAAAATTTACTTGTTCATGAATATGGAGGTGAAAACTGTGACTCAGGTTATACGAGAGAAATTGTAAATTTTAATAATTTTAAGGCAATTTTAAGGGTGCGGCTTATACGCGGAGTTGGCTGATATGCGAGAAAATACGGTAATTGATTCTTCTGGAGGCTAATGTATGCACGCCACAGGTGTCCAAAATAAGGCTAACAGCCCAGTTCTTATTGGCCTGCAAAAGCTTACATTCTGAGACATTTCTTTTATACCTGTCTCTCCCCAAAGACTGTCGGGTGTATTGATCTCAGGTCTTTCTTCTTCTTTATCGTCTTCCTCTGGAGGATCCAGCAGATAAGACACGACCTATACGCGCAAAAAAATTGTGGATGTTTATTTTACATTACACGTGCTTCAAAATACCGTAAACCTTTGATGAACGTTGAATTCTGTTATTCCTCCTTTCAATAGAACAACACACCTCGGCGTGGCCCATGCTGGCGGCCGCGGTCAAGGCTTGCTGCAGCGCCTGGCTTCGGCTCACCCCCCTCTGGCCACAGCAGGGAGTGCAGCTCCAGTCGGCGTGCTTCAGAAGGAAACGCAGCACGTGGAGGTGGCCCCGCTGAGCCGCGTGCACGCCGACGCACCGACCCGAGCCGTCAACGTGACCGATCTGAGAAGACCAACACATACGGGTAGTTTTTACACCAGCTCTCCATTAGCATTCAACACTTACATTTCGGTAACAATCCGACGACGGTGCTTTGACGTCATTTGCTTTCGTGCTGCATTTGATTTCATGTGATCCTTTTTAAGGCGAGTCCGGATTTTCAGTTGCACATTTTAAAAGATGTGCTATGATAAATGGGGAAATGTCAAACGGTAATACCAACCAAGATTGAGTGTTTGATAAACAGTGACGTTGACAAGTCATGTGTTGCTAGGAGAGAAAACATGGAAAAGTAGGCTGGTACCCAGCCAGGTGAAATACACAGAACGTGTATTTTTTTTAATAGTCGTATATCACCGATTTTGACCAATCAGGGGTGGTGAAAACCGTAAGGCAAGGGTGTCAGACTCGGGTTGGTTCGCGGGCCGCGTTAACGTCAACTCGATTTTATGTGGGACGGACCATTTTAGATATAATATTTAGATTTTTTTAAATAAATGGATTAAAAGAACTGGATTAAAAGCCCTGAATATTCAGTTTTTTATAGATCTAAAACAATGTTTATTTTAGCTTATTTTAAATATATTTTTATATTTTACAAAATGATTTTTGAACTAAAAACACAGAAAAAATAGATTAAAAAATGACAATTATTGATTTAAAAGGGGGGAAATCGGGAAATTTAATATTCATCTATACTCTTCATTTGAATTTGATCCTAAAACAGAAAGTCGACACTCATGATTTACTTTCCCGGGCCACACAAAATGATGCGGCGGGCCAGATTTGGCCCAGGGGCCACCACTTTGACACATGTGCCGTAAGGTATTACCTTGGCTTTATGCTGACTAAGCAGGGTGATGACATCCAAATGTCCAGCAGAAGCAGCAAATGCCAGTGCAGTTAACCCGTCTTCTGACTGAATATCCACCTTTAAAAAAATTGCAAGTTCAGCTTCACCCAGTAGAGATTCAAGTTGGAGTTAGTGTTACTTTATTTCGATCCTTACCTGAGCGCCATGGTCAAGTAAAAGAGCCACAGCGTCCGTGTGGCCCAAATGAGCGTGGACGCACAGCAGGGGGGCATTATTGAGGACGCCGCTTCGGTAATCCACATCAGCCCCGCTTATAATCAGCAACCTGCTCACCTGGAAAGAGATAAAAGAAATATTTTAAAAAACAGGTTTTGCCATCAGTATACAATCAAAATTATGTAGTCCGTCGTTTTGGGGCCATGAGATTGGCCTTCCGTGTAAACTAAAACTAACATTTGTTTCTGTTCCACTTAAAGTCCAGACCGTTTTAATAGCTTTCAAACTAATTGTTGCCCGTTAAAAACAAATCGATATTTCCCATTAGTGAAGATGGACTGCTAATGCTAAAAGCTAACAGTGTACTGAGGTTATTTTAAGCGTGGGCCGACAGACATCCATTCAAAAGTTATTGCTGTCAATATTAGAGAACATTGACCATTTTTATTTAGTTATTAGTATTTGAATCATTTTACCCCCAAGAATGGACACTTTTAAAAATAGGTTTTGCTCGAAAGGGTTATTCAGTCGTGGCAAAAATACACAAACTTGACCGTGGAATTTCCCTTGAATGAGAAAAAGGTTTTTAGAGTTTTAGTGAGGGTGTTCCCTTACCTTGATGTTTGGAGTATAAAGGTTTCGCAGTGATGAGAGCACATGGTTCAAGTTCTCTGTACTATAGGCCAACCAAAGGCCCTGCAGAATTGAAGAGGAAATCCCAAGCTTCTTACTCAAGCCCTGGGCGTGGGAGAAAAAGTGAAAGAAAAAACTCATTGGTGGATCACACACAGCTAAATTGTAGCATTAATCATTCACAGACCATTTTAATACTCGGCGTTTCCGGGATTATTCAAATACCTTGTAAATGTGAGCCTTTAAGATGTGATGTCCCAGTTCCAGGGTCTGCTGTCGGCTCAGTTTCCCTCCCTGTCGGCAGAGCCAGAAAGCCAGCAACGTGTGGCCGCTCCTGCGGGAGTGAAAGCCATCAGATTCTCCGATGTTTCGTCCGTGCGTGAGATTCACGTCACCGTCGCCATTTCCTCACTTATCACCGTACCTGGGGTCGCAGAGGAACCGGTCGTCCTGGCCGTCCTCCCTCCACACCAGCCATTCCCTGAAGGAAGTGTGGTTTAGCATCCTACTACCATCGCTGCGCCGCTGGAGGAAAGGAAACAACTGCTCCAGACGCTGCGTGAACTCGGCCCACTGCATGGCCCCGCCGGTCAGAGCGCCGGCGTTTATCGCCTCGAAAAGCTGAATGAAAAGAAGAGTCATTTGTTGTGAAAATGCTCGGATACACAAAAAGGTCGTAGCGACGTGTTCGGAAACACTTGGATGGAGTAGGTTGGCTTTTTAAAATGGCGTATGATATTACGAACAACATATCTGAGGTATGCTGACCGCTAAACTTCCAATGGTCACCTGCTTTTCATTTTAGGGACTATTATACAACCGTTTTTAGTCCATTTAGGAACGGAAACGGGCTCAGATTACGTTTGAGGAGCATACAAAAACCCCGCTTGCGACTTCAGCTCCAGGAAATTGTGAACAATTTTAGAACAATAAGTACACCCTCATAGTTTTGAACATTTTACAAAGTAGTTTTGGATTGTTTCTACCTGGTTGTCAGTCAATGGGTGAAGCGTGGCCACGGTCACATTTAGCAACGGTATAACTCTGAGGAAAGACGACTGCGTGGGGAAGCGCATGTTCAGTTGCAGCAGGTAAACCTCCGCCAGGCTGACAGGAACGACCTGAAGAAACAAAAGTGCTTGCTAAAACCGTATTCAGAATGATGGATCACTCCAACTGAACTGCCCATTTGCCTACCTTGAAGCTGGAACTCTTGAGGACCAGGTAACCTCCTTCTATCAGGTCCAGGGTCAATTTCAGGTAGAGGTATGAGCCTTTGCTCAAGGTCTTCAAGTGGCTCGTCAGTTTGCTCAGCGCCGTGTTGTCTAGACGACCATTGCTTAGCGACACGTTGCTCTGAATCTCGGGGCTGCTGTGGATACGTTGCATCAGGTAGCCCTAAAATGGACGGACAAATAACTATCCCCGCTGATCTTACAGAACTCTTTGGCTACCGTTGAGGACAAGAGACGCCCAATCCATTTTACCTGCAGATCTTGATCAATGCCACTGTTTTCCTCCATTCTATCTAACGAGATGCGGTGAAAAGGTAACAATCGAGTGATGTCCTGATAAGAAAAATCATTGTTACTATTGGTCAATCGGAAAAGCATCATATCTAAAGGAAATATAGCAACAGATGAACGACGACTCCCCAAAACCTGCAATGACCGTATAATTACGTAAAATGAGTTTGATTTATTGAATAAAGGGGCAATACATGACAGTCTTTCGGATAACTAATGGCAAAAACAACAACATAATGGGGTGTCGGTGGCGAGAGAGGAAAAAATACATGAAGTGGCAGTTGAGAATTAGTTGTAGGTCCATGCAAACTGTGTAATTTATGGTCCGGAAAATACGGTAATTATGCTCGACGGTGTACCGCTGTTAAAGTACAAAAAAAATTGAAAGAAAATGTTTGCATGGACTCACCTGTTGATTGGACCTCACAGTGGCGACGATCTTTAACCACGAGGGGAACTTGTGAACATTTCGGGACAAAAACGAGGTCAAGGTGTCGCCGTAATCCGGCCGATGGAACTCCGCCTCGTTTAGCCCATCAATCAGCAAAATGAGCCCCGGCCCGTCCGCATGCAAACTCCCCTCTGGAGGGAAAAAAAACAAGGAACGATTACACCATTTCTTTGGTTGAACGGAAAGAACAAATGCGCCGCCGGATTGATATTTCACCTTTGTAAAGAGCATTTAGCGGTTCCAAAATTCCTTTCTGGAAGGCCGAGCTGGGGTCTTGGATGCAGGAGCGCAGACTGAGCGAGCTCTGAAGCTGCGGCGTTCGACGTAGGAGCTCTCGATACGCCGAAAGCTGGGGAGCTTCGATTAACGTCGCCGCCATGTTGTGGACGAACTCCGGCACCAGACACGTGTGACAGTTGTCTGCCTGACAGAAATGATAGGAAACCACCTGCAAAGACAGACAGACAGCCATTTTTTTGTGAATGGACAATGCATAAATAGGAGAAAGTATATACTATCTTCAGAGGTCCACATTAAAAGGACCAGTGAGGCGGTTCCTCAAATTATTGAACCATATTGACCGGTCTTGCTAGTTTTTGTCTTTGTTACCTGTCCTGCAAGCCTCATCATGGCCTCCCGCTGTCTCCTCTTGATCTCTGGTGTCCCCGGACAGCCGCCTTCTTCTTCTGCTCCTCCTCGTCCCAGAGAATCTTGGGGGAAAGATTCGGGATCTGAAAGAGAATAACTTAACGTGAAGGACACGAACTGCAAGCCTGGCTGCTACTTAAGAACCACAGCTCGGTGCTTTGGCGTTCCACTTTCCACTATATCCTTTCTTGGCCTTTCTAGCAAATGGCTTGGCAGCGCTTCCGATTGTTGGTTACCAAGTTGGCCAATTCTTTTCGATGACTCAGCCGTCTGGAACATGAGGTCGTCTTTGCGGGTGGAATAACGCACTGGGGGTCTTTTGTTTAAAATGCTTGCCAAGTTGACTTTCTTGTCTCCTACGACTATAAAAGGACTATCT
This sequence comes from Stigmatopora argus, assembly GCF_051989625.1. Lineage (NCBI taxonomy): Eukaryota > Metazoa > Chordata > Actinopteri > Syngnathiformes > Syngnathidae > Stigmatopora > Stigmatopora argus. The sequence continues at coordinate 15,077,362 of NC_135400.1, read as the reverse complement.
GCATTTCATAGTTCCGTCAACTACCGTATTTTTTCGCATATAAGCCCCCCCCCCCCCCCCCCGCGTATAAGCCGCACCCTTAAAATTGCCTTAAAATCGTATCTGTAATCGACTAATCTCGCATAAGACGCCCCTTGATTCACAATTTTCACTTCCATATTCACTAATGACAGATTTAAGGCCACGCCATTTGTTATTCTAAATGTGTGAAAGTGGCGGCCCGGGGGCCAAATCTGGCCCACCGCATCATTTTGTGCGGCCCGGGAAAGTAAATCATGAGTGGCAACTTTCTGTTTTAGGATCAAATTAAAATGAAGAGTATAGATGTATATTACATTTCCTGATTTTCCCCCTTTTAAATCAATAATTGTAATTTTTTCATCATTTTTTTCTGTGTTTTTAGTTCAAAAATCATTTTGTAAAATCTAAAAATATATTTAAAAAAAAACCTCAAATAAACATTGTTTTAAATCTAAATATTATATCTAAAATGGTACGGCCCACATGAAATGGAGTTGACATTAACGCGGCCCGCGAACCAACCCGAGTCTGACACCCCTGTTCTAAATGTTCAACCTTTGCTTACATTTGGGAGGCGTCTGGAAGCCGGCGGACGTGGGCCACATGCGCTTCCCGTGACAACTCAGAGCCACGAGGCGGGCAATGATGGCCGTCTTGCCAAAACCCATGTTTCCGACGATGATCACCCCTTGATTGATTAAGGGGTCGTCGCTGGAAAGGCAAGTGTCCACCTCCTGGAAAAGCCATTCCCTCCCGGTAAAGCTCCAATCAGAACATAGTCCGGGAATTTCAAAGTGGAGGGGCTTCAGGCTGAGATATGGAGTCAACTGAACTGTGAGATGATGGGAAAGAAAATGTTGTTGTCGGGTTAGCCTGGTATTAAAAAAAAAAAACAGGAAAAAATGTGGGGCGTTTTTGTCATGATTTTACCTCTCTTTTCCTGTTGACTTCGACTTCCAGAATTCTGTCTGGGCATTCTGAGGGATGCCCGGGAGGGGGTGGCTTTTTGCTGGTCATCCAGGTAGGTCAGATCTTCAAGTTGAGCAGAACTAGAGGCTGAAAAACATTAAAAAAAAACATGATTTGACAGATTCAACTCAGTCAAGTTCTGTAACACAGAAGGAAACCTTTTGGGCTTTAATACATGAAGCTTGAATACGTTTCAATGCATTATTACACTTTTTAAGAGTTTCCCTTTTTCTGCTTATTGCCAGTTAGTTCTACTGTTGTGTCAGAACACCACAACTCATTCCGTTATTGATGTTACCATAGTTGGCGTGGCGTAAGCGCCGACCCTCGCACGCCAAAGCCGGAAATGAGAAGCAATGAGTGGGCTGACGTTCTGAAATGTATTTAATTTCTAAAGTGCCTTTAGAACATTAGAACAGATCAGTGGGCTAAACTTTGGGATTTTTGGGCTTAAAAACAGAGGAAATCACCAAATATTATGTGAACAGCATTCTTCCTGAACCCAGTCGGACTTTGACGTTCCTTCATTCGCCCCTCACTGCTAATAAGTTAAACCACTTGACTGTAAGAGTTAAAAAAAGCCATGAAAGGGTTCAATGTGGAGCTTCTCTTTGTTTACCATCCCAACACTGAGCAATGAAAATGGAGTGGTTCTTCACTGCTAAACAGCACCACCACCAGCAGGAGCACGTGTACGAGGCATAGCGGCGGCATAATAACACTCTTACGAAAAGGTCTCCAGAATGTGCAAACCTAAGCATGGCTATGATTTGCGGTCGCAAAGCTCACTGAAAGAAAATGTCTTTTTTGGGGGTTAGGGGAACAAAATGTCGGGGTTGTATACAAAAAGAAAAAAACTCACCGAATTTGTGAAACAGTCAATGCAGTCACAACGCACAAACACAAAAAAGGTTAGCACTAACTCTGCTTCATATCCTGTGTGTGTGTGTGTTGTGTGTGTGTGTAAGGAGACGTCATACATGTTACTTCCTTCCTCTCTCAAGTGCTCTTCTCCAGCGTTCGTGAGTCAGTGACCAAGTGAGCATGAAAAAACGGGAAGGGAGGATGACATCCAACCATGTCACTTTTTACGCTTTAACTCTTTCATGCAACAATTATGATCACGGGGCACGTATTGAACTGTCTTTGACATCGCTTCACGTACAATCCATTTTGACTGGGAGAGGCCAATGAGTTATTAATATTAATTAAAAAAAATCAATTAAAAAGTATACAACAATGATCGCTTATCTTTATATCATTTTTCATGATTTAAAATAAATTCACTCGTTGGTTGCTGTTGACGGTGCCTAGTTGAAATCCAGTCAAATCCATTTTTTGATTGGGAGGGGCCAATGAGTTTTTAACATGGTGTTAAAAACAACAACAATAATTAATCATTTAAAAGTATACAACAATGATTGCTTATATATATATATTATTTTTCATAATTTAAAATAATTTCACTCGTTGGCTGCCCTTGACGCGACTAGGCGTCCAATCCATTTTTTGACTGGTTGGGGCCAATGAGTTATTAAAATGGTGTTAAAAAAACAATAATTAATCATTTAAAAGTATACAACAATGATTGCTTATCTTTATATTATTTTTCATGATGTAAAATAATTTCACTCTTTAGCTGCCCTAGACGCCGCTAGATGTCCAATCCAAATTTTGACTGGAAACGGCGAAAAACATTAAAACCTTTATGAATTGATTTATAGATAGAAAAATATATATCAAACTAAATACATGAATTCATCATTTGTTTGTCGCATAAACATATAAATGAGAGAGGAAAACCTGAGAAGGCATTCCGACTTTCCTGCCGAGCAAAAATCCCGCTAAAGCTGAGCAGCGCAAGATTTCCTTCCTGACAGGAAGCGCGGTACGGGACCGATAAAAAGAACGGCCATCTTACCAGCAACCGAATTGGGCCGAGGCATTAGGTAGAGTGGGATGGAGTGGGTGGATCCTGACAAGTGCTTGGTGTCTTGGCCCCAATCTGGGTGGAGCTTGTTCAGGCTGTACGTGGAAGCCATGTTGTCCTCCGCCCGGTAGAGGAGGTCGTCGGCGGAGTCTCCGGTAGCTATCATGCAGGAAGAGGAAGTCGACGCCACCACTGGCCGCGCCCCTTGCTTCCAGAGTTTGAGGCTGCTGCCATGGTAACCCTCGCCGGGATGCTTGACGCCGTCATCGCGCTCCGCGGCCGATTCAGCCGAGTAGCTGGTCAACGTAGCTGCAAGATAAATTTTGTTTAAAGATTTATACATTAAAAGTTGCCAGACTCGAGGGAATGGATGTTTACAAACAAGGGATGATTCATTTAGAATTGCAGTAAAGTGGAGATAAAGTACGATGATGGTAAAAACGGTGGCGCGTTTACCTATGATGCCGCTATCTCTGCTCTCTAGTGTTGACGTGGGGGAGGTGACGGAGGCGAGGACGGGCACTTTGTTGTTGTTGTTGCCTTCGACGCCGGCGGGAGGCTGCAGTGTGGATGAGGGAGACGTGTTGCTGCTGTCCAGACTGGAGGAAGGGGAGATCCTCTAATGGGGACAAAAGGGGATTCAGCAATAAGATACTCGAGATTTTTTCAGCATCTTTTTTTTAAAGTTGGCGTTACTTGAGAAGTTAATGTGATCAATTAACTGAAAGTTTATAACTTCTGCCTGTTTTCTATTACTTGTGAAAGTTAAAGATCCCTTTTTTTTGCACCGATCTCATTCCGAGTCAACTGATTTACTTGATGTGAATCCCAATCAACTACACATCCATATGAAATAAATATAAATATATATACATATATATACATATATATATTATATATACACATATATATTATATATATACATATACATATATATACATATATACACACACATATACAATATAATATATATATATAAATATATAAAAACACCCATATCTAATATTCAAATCAAATCAATCAATCAAAAGCCTTTGTCATCATACACAGGTGCGTATAACAAAATTGGTGGTGCTACTCCACAAAGTGCGTTTTCCCAGTAAAAAAACATTAATATAAAAATATAAAAATAAATTCTAAAATATTGCACAATCTAAGATAGTGCACAAAAGGGATTATTGTCGTGCTAATGCGAGTAGTGAGAAAACAAAACACAAAACTGCAGAGCAAAGAGCCACTGCACCCGTGCGCGCCACCATCTTGGATCTACAATACTAATTCAGCCACTGGAGAGTAAGAAACACTTAGAAATCTAAAAATTGGCTATTTTGAACTGCCGGCCTATGGGGGAACATTTTTGCCGACTTATTGTAATTATGCGTATTTGAGTGTGGGATTACCTGTCCGTCCACTTGGGCATGGTGAGGTAAACCAGGTTCTTCATTATTGATCTTCTCTCCCAATAAAAAGCCTAGTCTGGTCATCAGCGCGTCAGCTGCCTCATCCACTGAGGGAGGCGGTCCTAACTCGTCCTCTTCACCTGCAAAACATGGAAATAAGACCGATATAAATCCTCAATGTTTGCTCATTTCCAGACGGGAATCTTGTTCCTCGTAATATGAAGTCAGTAGTACTAAATTCCAAGGTTGTTGATTAAATTTTTGGTATGAAAATGTTTAAGAACAGCAAGGAACAAATATAGATATATTTCACCCAAAGCATATACAGGCTATACAACAATAAAAACAAGTAGAGTAAATGAATACAGGCCAAAAAATTGTATTTATGACTTTAAAAGCGGTGAGAGTCGAATTTTTACTTTGTGGATTGGCGCTCTGAGGAAAAAAAAAATTGGCCAACGCTATACTAGATGTTTAGCTCAAGATTTGTTTCACTATTTTGACTTCCTGGAGAGGAATCTCTTTTCCTGGTTGAGCTAGCCATATGTTTTCTCTACTGTATCACCATTTTCCAACCGCTTGGACCGAAAATTAAAAGGGACGGTGAAGGCGACGTCAATTAAAGTGCATCTGAAAGAAATTGGCAACGCTTGCCAGTGAAGTTTGGGGGGTGTACTCGTTTGTCCACTTGCAGGGAAGGAATGTTCCCTAGTTTTCAGCGCAATACACTGCAAAGACTCAAAAAAATGGATACATCTTTTTGTATTCTTAAATTTGTATCATTTTAAGGCCCTGGGGCTGATTGCAGCTTACAGGAGAATAATTTCTCGTCTTATTAATTTACAATTGTATACATACATAGATACTGTGCAATGGGCAATAAAAAATATAAAGACATTTAAATAAAATGAATGAATTCAACAATATTTTAATAGAAATAAAGAGTTTTGAAAAATGCATATAAAAAGCCAAGGGTAAAACAAATGATAAATAATTCAAGTTAAAATAAAATTGAAAAAAATAAAACTGCCAATTTTTTTTTTTATAAATGTAATAAATTACAAAAAAAATAGAAATACATACATTAAAATAAGCGTGGCCCGTATCTATTTTTGATGTGGAAATTTGATTCACATTTTCTTTTAAAAATAAAATTTGGAATAAAAAAATATCAATAATTTGAAAACCTAAAATGTTGTTTGTGGAATTTTGCAGCTTTTTCCCCTCCAAAGCTTTTGCCATAAAATGAAAATACATATTCATCAGCAAAGCCAGACAACCTCTTTATATCGCTAAATAAAAATGTTTGCCACTGGGCCATGTATCATAATTATTTTACCACGACACTCATACAGTCGCACAGACGCATGCGCGTACGCGCTCCCGAATGTGGTTGTGTGCGCGTAAACCGCAGTAAAAGAGGAAAAAAAACATAGCGTCTCTTGACAGTCTATAATTAAAGCTATAAATTGATGACTGGTGGACTGAATAATAGAAATGCATTGTGCGTGCAACTACACACTCACGTGCGGTTAGTCAATGACAGAGTGTGGAAGTCGCTGAGCAAAAATAAAATGGAAATTCTCAAACATTCTCCATTTTGGAGGAGCCTCGGATTTCCACAACATTTTCATCTTGACCCATTTTTACACTATTTCCCTTTTTTGCACTTTTTTTCCTTGATAAATAATTTAAAGCACATGATATCTTATTGGTGAAAAAAAGCAACTACCACATTTTTTTAATTTAGTTACGCTTATACCCCGAGTAAAAAAAAAAAATTAAACAAAGTAGCTTGTCATATTTTTTATTTTTTTTGGTCCACTCTAAGGTGCATTCAGGGACTCTAACCACTGGGGCGAGTGTTTCATTTTGAACAAGTTAGCTCATCCATAGACTCCATTTGAGCAAAACTATGTAATTTCAGGTTAAAGTTTCTATGACAAGAGGATGCATGGCTAGTTTAACTAGCACTTAGCGGACTTTTATGGCCTAAAATGTTTTCATCCGGTGCCCAATCCCATTACAAAAGAACAGTTTAAGCCTTATACCAAGGGTGTCAGACTCGGGTTAGTTCGCGGGCCGCTTTAACGTCAACTTGATTTCACGTGTTCCGGACCATTTTAGATATAATATTTAGATTTTTTTTTAAATAAATGGATTAAAAGAACTGTATTAAAAGCCCTGAATATTCAGTTTTTATAGATCTAAAACAATGTTTATTTTAGCTTTTTTTAAAATATATTTTTAGATTTTACAAAATGATTTTTGAACTAAAAACAGAGAAAAAAATGATTAAAAAATGTCAATTATTGATTTAAAAGGGGTAAAATCAGGAAATTTAATATACATCTATACTCTTCATTTTAATTTGATCCTAAAACTGAAAGTCGGCACTCATGATTTACTTTCCCGGGCCACACAAAATGATGCGGCGGGCCAGATTTGGCCCCCGGGCCGCCACTTTGACACGGGCCTTAAACTGTTCTTCTGCAATGGGATTGGTCACCAACCTTAAACTTTAAGTCCAGCCTTGGCTGTTTTGACATTGTTTTCATTTTTAAAAAGCCAATCCTTGCCACCAGGTTTTACTACAAAGCTGCTACACTCATTTCTAGTGCTAGTCAGGAGCCCTGGACCTAAATATAATTTTAAGAAGAGTTTACACACCATCGGCAAGCCTCAACAACAACATATTTTTCCCGCATTTCATCCAAAAGTATCCCAAATAAGCATATGAAGCAGCTCAGAAATGTTTCAAAGTGAAGACACTCATTTACTACCAATGTAATACCAAGCAAGCGCCTATTTGCTGAAACATTTGGACTGAAATTCAACGTGGCTCTCACCTTCCACAGAACCTCCTCTCCCAATTCCCCTCTCTTCACGGATTGGATGATCGTCCCAATCCTGACACAGATCCGAGTTTTCTTCATGACCGAGACAGCAGCACACGTAAAAAAGCAAACTCCGCAGAAGAGACGAGGCACGTCCGTAGACGCCGACCGGCCCGCAACGGCAGTTTTGCGCCGACCTCCAAGGGTGTCGCGCCGAGGCCCGACGCCGGCGCCTCCGCCACACGGTCCTGGAACGGGCGCATGTTTTCAAAATCACCGCCGTGCAGTCCATAACGAGCCACCGGCCTGTGGTAATTGGTTCAGAGTGTTTCCATGTGGAGGGCGGCGTCAACAAATCCAAGAGCTGTCGTCGCCTGGCAAAAGAGCTTCGCCTCGGCGTGACGAATGCGAGAAAAGGTCCGTCAAAGCGCTTCTTTTGTGGCCGTAATGGTCATTTCCACCTTCTTCCGCCGTCCCCGATGGAAAAAGAATCATCGCCACCAGCGACTTTCTGAGCTCCTCCTTCTCCAGAGAACACAAAGGAGAAAGGAGAGGGAGATGGAGGGAGTAAGAAGATAAGCCAACGCTCTCTCCAGAAATGGAAAAGCACTCAAGATACTCAAGTTTGACTCCAGCCAGGCATAATGAAAACAGTCCGTTAGCAGGAAAGCAAAACGCCAACGCCGACTTAATGGTCAGTTAATCGAAGGTCCACGCACGCACGCACGCATCAACGGAGAGCTTTTAAAGTTGACCGCAACTCACGTCAGACCAGACCAAGACCACTGCTCCTTAAAATCCAAAACCTGTTTCATCCACGGGCAGATCTGCCCCACAATTTGCTCAAAGTAAAATCCTACGCCAGGGCTGAAGCTTGGGCGAAGATCTCCATGAAAGCAAGTCTTTAAGTCTTGATTTTTGGTCCTCTTTTCCACGGCAGAGCCTCCATATCTGGTCTGAAAGACGATCTCTCTCGTCTGACTGCGGCGCAAATCAAGACTCCCCTCCTCCAACCAAAACACACACACACACACACACACATACACACACTCCTACACACGCAGACGAAGAGAAAGAGGGACGGATACCGAGAGTAACTCAACACAGGGCAACTTTGTTCTGGGGAAAAGTTTCTTCGCTTTTCGAAGGCTTCGATTTTTAACCAGCGAAAAACTGGGGCGGATTTTGTTGAACAAAACTCAACCACGATTCAATTTAACTAGAAACTTTTTGGGCATACTGTCTGAACAACTAGAAAATAGTAAAATGGACTAGAAAAGATGAAAACACATTGAATGTATGAATTTTTAGAGCATTTCAATTATACAAGTACACACAAATTTTGATTTACCGTCATTTCCGGACTATAAAGCGCAGCCGAAAATCGCCCGTGTGGCCCAAATTTCACAAAATGAAACAAAAAATATTGTGAAATTGATGTTACACAGAAATATCTAATTAATAAAAAATATTTTTCATAACCCAAAAACAAAACATGACAACATTAGCTTCTACGGTCGACATATTACCCAACCAGAGACGACCTTATGTAAAGTAAAGCTCTTGGGTGCAATTAGGGTGACTTACTTTTCAACAAAAAGCCTTTGCAATTTCACTCATCACATTTTGCTGTTTAATATAAACAGACTAAAACTACTTACTGCTCAGGTTAAAACTTCTTGCTGCTGAACAAAGTCTGACTTGGAATTTTAATGAACTTAAGTATCTATAATTATCCATGCCCCCATGAACACCATACAAATATTGCCAAAAAAGCTGAGTTGCCGTTTAATATACCCGGGTACATTAAACAACAGGGGTATATTAAATGGCACACAAACGGGAGGCTCAAAAAAGCAAAAATCATTTAATATACCCGGGTATATTAAACGGCAAAATACGGTAGATTACTAAGTCCGAATTGAAGTGCTTTTCTGATCTTGCGCTCTTGACAAAGACTTGGAGTACACATGGGAATGTTTAGTGCAAGTGTGTCAAATCAACCCCGTGGAGAAGGAAGGGGAGTAGAAGCAGGAGAGGATGACAAGGGTTGTCTTTAAGTTTCGGCGTTTTATCTCTCACCAAGGAAAATGAGGGTTCAAAGTTCAAGCCACCCCCTTTTAGCAGACAAAATAGAACAGGCCCACAGCTGTATATATCAGGCCAGAGACAGAGATAAACCTAGTTAAACCTCACTGTAAGACAGCTGCATTTACACTATGCTTTGGAGTTTTATTTTTAATAAAGGAAAACATCCTAAATTTATCCCAAAAGAAAAATATTTTTTAAAAATTGCACATTCACTCCACTCGTCAACACAGAATTAGTGTACGCGTGATACACAAATTTTAGGCCAAATGCAAAGTTTTGTGGAAAATATAACTAGTTAAAACTATTCCGAGCCAAACATCTTCAAACTATGTGACAACGAAAACATAAAACTAGAGAGTTAGTTAATCAGTGTGGTAATAAAATCAGCAGCAATAAATTTCACTACTCTGCCTGTGGTAAACAAAATTCGGTTGCTATCATTTGTTTTTGGCAGCGTATGTTTATGTAAATTATTTTTTGGGCAGTGTACAAAGAGCATATGTTTTTTTTTTTAATCTTTGAATGAATGTTAGCGACGTAGGTGTGTGTGAATATGCATTGCAGAAGGATGCTAATGTTTCCAAGTCCAATGAATGGCGTCTTCTATTGTAGGTTAGCATTAAGCTAGTGGGTGTTTGGGAGAAAAAAAATAAGACTAACCAGTTATTCTTTTGGCTTGACGGATGTTAAGAGGAGACGAAGGAAGGGAACGAGTAAAGCCTTCTGACAGTCTTATCTCGGAGCTCGTGGACTCAATGCTGCCACCACCTGGCAAGAGAAAATGGAGCTGTTAATACACACAGTCACATAGCCTCTCAATGTAAAACCTAGGGATCTTAACTTATTACATTTTGAGTTAAAGTCAATTGCAAGAATTGGAGGTTAAAAAAGTCAATTGCACTCTGGTGTTATTCCTTTCTATTATTGTTATTATAACGGCCGATTTAAAACTGTGAATGCAATATGACTACTTTATAGTACGAATAGAGACAACATTGTTATCATTACATATTTTTAAGATCTTTAGGGACATTCATGTTTTCGTTTGTTAATTCTGTTCACCCAACAGAGAGTTCATTGTCTGGGGAAAAATAGAGTTGACATAATGTTTCACTGCATTTCTGTAAAAAAATAGGGTACATAATGTAAGATGTGTTTGGATAAGGTTGGTAGCAACACACTGTGACACGGAGACACTGACCGCCATTGTTCTTGCGGCTTTTGCTTCCCAGCAGCATCTTCAGACTGTTTCGGAACATGATTGCTCACCGTGTATTTCCTGTCAAGACATAATCCAACATTAAGAAATCTTCATGTATGACCACGTTGTTTAAGATGAGACATCAATGTGACGTGTGAATCGCACTTGAAATGATGTATCACCTCAATGACATCACAAAACCAAGTCTTAGAAGGAAAAGGGTCAAACATTTTAAAAGATTGTGTAAATATTATATAGTTGTATTACGATGCAAATACAAAAGGGTGATGCAAAAAAAAACATTTAAGAGACCTTGTCGCATTTAGGTTGAAAAAAAGAAACTTCCAAAAACTCCCAGAAGTGTAAAATAAACCTGTAGTCACTCCCCTTGATGACGCATCACAAAGTCCCGCCTCATTGGTCGGAGTGGAAATCCAACTGAAACCTGAATTCATTGCCGACTTCTAAATTGGAACTAGATCATCTGTCTTGAATCTGCATTCAACTTTGTTGTTCTCATTAGGGTTAAGGGTCAACTGGTACAGTGGTACCTCGACATACGATCTTAATCCGTTCCGGGACTGAGCTCGTATGACAAGTTTCTCGTAACTCGAGGTAAAGTTTCCCATTGAAATGAATGGGAAACAAATTAATTCGTTCCAACTATCTGAAGAAAACACCAAAAACAGGATATTGGATTGGAAAACATGTTTTATTTCTTATAATTCACCATCTATTAACAAAGTAATAAATAACGAGTGGTTTGATAGTAATAATGTGTTTAATAGGAGTAAAATTAGACACATTTCGCGGAGGGGAGAGAACAACACACACGGAGGCGGAGGGGGGGGGGGACTGTTCGGGGTGACTTTCTCCACGGCAACATTGCACTCTTAAACGAACAAACAAATTTAAATTAACTTGGATAACTAAAAAAACAGACACTCAACCTTTAATGTAACTTCAAACAAAACTAAATTCTAAATTAGTTGTAATCTTTTTTACCTTACTTAGTTCTACGGGTTGACACCACCTGGCCGCTCCGCGGAAGTCTTCAAAACAAACGCATCAAGCGTTGTTTGTTTTTGTCTACCCTTCAAAATATTTCGATAATGTCGAATACAAATGTCATCATAATACGATGATGCGCGACCACTTGCCAGTTTGTCAGGGTGAGTCTTTTCAATAAAATCCGAAACCTCTTGCCACTTCGCGAGCATGTTTTTGATATCTATTCCACCGCCTCCTCGCTACTAAGTTCCGGCAACAAATGTTCACGCTCCTGTAGGTCGATTAAATCCTGTCCGCCTGGGCATTTTTTCCAAAAAAGACCAGTTTCATCGCAGTTGAAAACTTGCTGGGGGGTGTAATTTTCCTGGGCGATAATCAAGGCAAATGTCTTAATAAATTCCACCGCAGCTTTCGAATTGCAACTCGCCGCTTCTCCGTGTCGGATTACAGAGTGTATTCCAGATCGTTTTTTAAATGTTTCGAACCAGCCATGACTCGCTTTAAATGTTTGTGAAGTTGTTGAAGGCTCTCCTTTCGTTGATATCATATCTATGTAAATTCGGCTGGCTTTTTCACAAATGGTAGACTCGGCCAGGCTATCTCCTGCTAATTGTTTATCTTTTATCCACAATAAAAGAAGGTTCTCCATCTCGTCGTGAATGTCACTGCGCCGGTGGGAAATGATAGATAGTCCTTTGGTCGGCCTCTTCTCCTTAATTGCGTCCCTCTGCTTAAGGATGGAGGATATGGTTGACGTATTCCTCTCGTATTGCCGAGCGAGCTCGGTAACACGTACCCCACGCTCATGTTTTTCAATTATTTCGCGTTTCATGTCCATTGTCAACGGTCGCCTTTTCTTAGCAAAACTTTGCCGATCCATTGTAATACGTATTGTTTACCTGGTATGTAAATGTAGACCAAGTGGGGGGAAAACGCGTGTGGAAATGCAAAGTCCGCCCACCAGTGCTCGTAGACATATTTTTTACACGAAAGAGATGCAAAAACAAAAAAATGCCATGGCGACCTGGCTTGGTCGCATAATGAAATTTTGACCGCATCACGGGCGAATTATTCGATCGAAATTTCCCCCGTAAGACGAGCATTCCGTATGACGAACGGTCGTATGACGAGGTACCACTGTATTTATCACAGTTGACTTTGAGAAGAATTTGGGTACACCCACGATTGGTTAACAGTAATTGCCAGAGCTGTATTGGGTCACCAGGGTTTTAAGGGGTCCTTCTCAGTTTGAACAGTTGTTTGGAATATTCCCATCTGTTTTCCCATTTTTGTTGATGCTTCTGTATCCATCTGCTGCAAGGCCAAAAGTTATCTTTTCGATGCTTTTTGTTCTGGCAACCTTAATCAACCTACGAACCCGGACCACAATGCACAGCCTGTCACGGTCCCATCTGGACTCTTATTTGTACTAGTTTATGGTAATTGGTACTCGTAGAACAAATCTTGCTGGTCATATCTCAAATCTGTCTTTTATAATCTATTTGTTTACAATCTTGGAGTTTGCTCTAGATAGCCTCAGTTACGCTCTGTCAGTTGTTGATTACCACTAGACAACATGGCTCTTTGGTTATTGTCTTGAGTTTGGGTTTATTCTCCATTTTTAAGACCGCTCTGGTTTATTTTGTATTACACATTTCTTCATTTGAATTGAACAAATATGGACATTTCCCCCCCCAAAAATATCAAATTCTTTTGATATCGCTCAGCCCTATTATGGCGACAAACATACACTAATTTAGCTTTTGAACACAACCAACCACTTTTGACATCTTGCGTTCGACATCCTTCAAAGTGAATTAAGTTCTTCAACAGTTCTTAGCTCAATAAAGTGTGAAGATCAGGTTTCATTTCAACCTGTGGATCTGAAATAAAGCCACTATGCTTCCCATGTACAAATCCCATAAAACTCGACCACTATCTGCATGACTAGCCTAGAAATAGACATAATCCCCCCCGTCTGAGAGCTGTCCCACAAAATCCTAATTGCACTGACTAGTTGTCATCTTATTTCCAAGAAATAATGCATGCGCCAGCTTGCTTATCGTTGCGTGTGTGTAATGTGTGTCAGTGTGCTAATCCTCAATGAGAAGCCGGCAGGAAAAGATAGGCCCGAGTCTAAAATCCAAAGCTGTATCCGCCACCCACACGTACGTATGCATAATAATATTTGCAAAAATGCAGGATATTTTTTGGGCAGGGAAAGGAAAGCAAATGCTTTAAAGTGTAGTCAAGATGAATTAAAACAAGATTACTTCATCTGTCTTTTACAATTGTATCATTATTGCATCTAAAACCATGCATTAGAGATCGGCCACTTTGTTTCAGCAAATTCTGGTTGTGACATCACAACCAGAATTGCAGATCATGCCTAGCTTTCTAGCATTGTGCTATATAGTCACACTCTAACTTAAAGATAATAGAAAGATTATGAATAGAATGCTGGCAGACTGCAAAAATCTGAAGCTCGTTCTGGTTGTGACATCAATTTTATCTTTTGAATTTTTGGGGGTGGGCGTGGCATCTGAAAAAAGGAAGACTAATTAGGATGGACTTTGATTATTTAGCTTTTCCTTTCACTAATTTTGATGGATGTCAAAAATATGATCACTTACGAGAGTATTTCAGAGCAACTTTTAAGGATGAAACTCTCCATTCAAACTTGAAAAGCCAAGATAGCACTTTTATTTTGGAAGACATTGACCAAACGTAAAAGACAAACAATGCCGTTAGCATTGTGTTAATTAAGGACGCATCTCCAACACATCTGGCCACGCCCTGCAGGGCTCAGTTAGTTAGTTAACGAGACTTGTGGGTAAAACAGAAACTGATTTGGTGTCTTATCCCTGAGTCACACATGGCGGTGGGTAGCTAGCAAACATGACTCAGCGCTAGCACGGCGTCAAGCTCATTCATGCGAATCCCACATGCCAAGCGCGCGCACACATGCACAAATACACACCATCTGTCGACAGTTACTGCTCTACGTGACCTGCGGTGTATCCTTGTTAGCACTAGAGAGGGTGGGCTTGGGCAAATTTGGATAAGTCCCCCCACCCTCTGCTGACCTCTGTTGATGCTAATGATGAAAAAACAAAAACTAGCCTTGAATAAATGCCTATGCTATTTTTTTAGTTGGTGTTGATATAACAAGGGCTTATACGGTATTAAGATTTTTCCACAACAATTTCTAAGAACAAAAATGGCTGTTTTGGAGAATGTTAAACAGATGGGCAGTGGAATGGAGAAAGTAAATTCCTCTAATGATACCATAAATGAATATTTGCTATTTTGTCCCATGAGCTAGCCTTTAACAAAGTTTGGCGGTAATCAGCCATTATCAAGCTAATAAAATGGGTATGTCCTACCGACTACTTTGACGATTGAATCACAATGCAACGGCTGGCCTTATGATTAGACATGAAATAATGAAATATACTACATGGATTTCCAATAATCTGCTGAATATACTAGCGTGTTATGACAGAGTTGCATTGTTTACAAAATTGATCAAAAGTCTCCTTCTTCCTTTGACAGCACAGATGGACGACCCAATTACTGAACAATGATTTAATGCTACCATCTGACATAGGTTGCAAAAATGGAATTATACGCATATGATCAGCGCCCCAATTCAAATTCATTTTACATTTACAACAACAACAAAAACTACATTTCCAATAACAAATCCATTCTGCGTTCTCTCACTAGAACGCAGCTTCCAACCCTTAATGGAGAAATGTTCATTACTTTAGAGAACACCCATTCACAGAACATAAAAAAAAACACTCCATGTTTTAGTGCCATTGACGACAAAAGATCTGCATTAGAAAACCGGTAATTATTAGATTCATTATTACACTTAAGGCCTTTTTTATTAACCCTGTTTGGGCAAGGGACTATCTTGGTATTTAAACTTTGTGGTTTTTGCGTGGTGGAAATGAAATTAACTCTGAATCAGATGAGCTCGGGGCTATAATAAGAAGCCTCAGGCGCCGAGGAGAGATTAAAGATAAGAAGTTGCAACAGAATTTTTTTACCCATAGTACTTGGCAATTTTAATAAATTTGGATGGATGTGATTAAATGTGAAATTTCCCGAATACGGGATGAATAAAGTTATCCAATCTAAAAAAAAAATCCCAAAATGTTAGACTGGCCTTATTTATGACTGACCGTATTTTCATTTTTTGCAGATGTGCTCAAGTTGCTGGTGATTGCCCATTGGCTGCCCTCGGACAACTGGACTGTTTGGGGTTGTAAACATGTGGAAGGACATTTTAATAACACAAGCGTGGGACGTTATAGCAGACAAAACGGAAAGCTGTAAAGATCATCAAGGACGACAGTCAAGCAACCTGCACTCCACTCTCTTTCCATCTGGAAAAGCAAACGTGCACACGAAATCCTTCACCTCGCATTGCCACGACATCTTTCTTTCACCAGAAACAAGACCTTTCTTACAACAGAACTTTTTGCTTTCGTTAGCATCAAAGTGGACGACCACAAACGCGAGCGGAATACTGAACGGATCTCAGTCCCAAGAAGTGGCGAATTGAGCAAAGAGAATAAATCGGAATAAAATCAACATTAACGCTCTTCAAGAAGGCCGCCTTGTCCATTTAATTAGCACATGCTAGTAATCTAATTAACTAATGGCTCACGTGATGGGAGCGACTTTAATCAGAGTCGCATTAAACCCAGACTACAGACTATACAAGGTTAGCCAGATTAGCGTGGGATTACACCCATCTGCATTGCCGCTGTTAAGGAACAGAAGTTAGTGGGGGAGGGAGGGAGGGAGGGAGGGTTGGGAGCAAATATGTCAAAGAACAACATGGCCTAGTCTTTCCCTAGAAATGCCTGTATTTTATACTATGTTGACGGCAAAGACGTCCAATCCAATTTGACTGGGGGGTTGGCAGCGATGGAACGATCACTCGATGCTAGTTGAAATTGTTCTCTATAACTGTCAATAGCAATCAATATATTAAGGATTACAAAAACAAAGAATATAACTATTGTGTTATTGCAATAAAATATATATAGTGCATCTATTTACACTATTGAAACCAATTTTGCAGAAAAGCGACAGGAAAACCATCAATTTACAAGCAAAATAGCTCAATTTACCAGGTATTTTTTTGCTTCTTTAAAACAAAATACAGAAATGCTACACCACAGGTGTCAAAATGGCGGCCCGGGGGCCAAATCTGGCCCGCCGCACCACTTTGTGCGGCCCGAGAAAGTAAATCATGAGTGCCGACTTTCCGTTTTAGGATCAAATTAAAATGAAGAGTATAGATGTATATTAAATTTCCTGATTTTCCCCCTTTTAAATCAATAATTGTAATTTTTTAATCAATTTTTAGTTCAAAAATCATTTTGTAAAAATGTATATAAAAAAGATAAAATAAACATTGTTTTAGATCTATAAAAAACTGAATGTTCAGGGCTTTTAATCAATTTATATTAAAAAAATCTAAATATTATATCTAAAATGGTCTGGCCCACATCAAATCGAGTTGACGTTAACGAGGCCCGCGGACCAACCTGAGTCTGACACCCTTGTGCTACACAATTTTCCTACATCGATACATCTGTTTAAGAAACTCACTCCATCTAGTGTCAAATCTGGGAAGTGCCAAAGAATGTAGGCTAAATTTGAGCTACTTATGTGAGCCTCAATTAATTATTATTTTCCTAATAGCCCGCAAGCACAACAGAGAAAAGTACCAGAATTGTGTGAAGGACACCATGTGAGGCAAAACCAAAGCAGGCAAAGTTCAAAACATCTAAAGTCTTATCTCATCGTCACACCATGGAAAGTGAGGAATCCCTTTGTTATTGATGTCAGCCAAGTTTGAGACGTGTGCCAACACAATGCATCAGTGGCTAGTTCAGGTGCTCTGCTTTTCTTCCAAAAGACATTAACTCAAGTCTAAACAACGATAGGCCGAGGTCTAACCCACCTTTTTACCCTCAAGTCAACTGCTATACTTTCTAACCCAAGAAGTGACCAAGAAAATGGACGGATTTACCAACAAATTGATTGAAATTGAAGTGTTAATTTAAAATAAGAGTCTAGTTTTTACAGCTACGCGCTATCATAATATTCACGTTTCAAATTGATGATTTTTGTTTTTATTTTCATGTTATGTCAAGCACTTCTGGTGTTGAAATTGTCAAATAAATACCTTGCTTCTCCATCATTACCCTTTTTTTTTATGTATTGATTTATGATCTTACGCGCTGCATGAATGGAGTTCACTCAAATCAACTTGTTTCATAATATGCACATTGAACAAATCAGGAAAAAAAAAAGTAATCAAACACCTCATGGGACATTAAATTCATCAATCGAGAGAAATGCCATCTACTGGCAAATTCTAAACCGACAGGGAACAATAAGTGCACAGCTAATTAATCAGGCCGTAGACAAGAAAATTAAGTGTCGGGTTTCGAGGAGCCATTTGCATACATTTCCACCAAATTTCATTTAGATCCAACTATGAATAATGCAGGAGTGGCCATTTCGGTTTGTGTCCTCTCCAACAAGAAGGAAAACAAAAGGACAAACAAATTAAGTGGGATTTTTGAAAAACTCCATCTGATTGGTGTAAAGAAAAAAAATAAGATTAAGGGGTTTGTTTGGGAGGACAATGGAAGAATGGGTGGATGATGGGGGTTCGGGTTGGAAAAAATGGATGATGGGTGTTCACCCGGCTGATGATTGATGTTAGATAAAGAGGCAGATGGTGGATATACAAAACTAGTGATGGATGGATAGATGGAAAACATACAAGTTCATACAGAACCTCTTTTGTGATATAGACGTTAGAAGGGGTGTTTTATCGTAATGTTGTGTCAGTTAATCCTGTCATTCCTTCACAAAGGATTTGTTCCCTGTCAAAACTGGTAACCACCATCTGTCTCCAGTGGGAAAAAGTTCAATCCATTTCATGTGTTCTCATTAGAGAGCAGTTTCCAAACCCTAATTTAAAAAACAAAAACAAATATTCCACTATTTAGTGCCACCATTTAACTCATTGCCTTCCATTGACGGCACGAAATGTCCATTATGAGGGAGACGAATAATCCCATAGTCAACAAGGATTGGACGTCTCTTGCCGTCAAGGGCATGGAAAGATGACCAGTCCTAACCAGTTCTACAAGTTTAAGTTAACCGTAAATTAAATCCATAACTTTATTAGTGAAAATATATAGTTTTGTTCCTAGTCATATTTTAATAACATTTTCATTGTCATTTTATTACATTGAAAAAATAATCATTACTACTAATCAATGTTTTGATAAAATTACAGTTGTAAACATTTTTGTTACGTAGGCCACACCTGTTTGCGAAATGTTAATTTTGTGGCCTAACAATGCCCACGTAGGGGAATGCCAGTTTTTTTAACAGATTATAGCATAAATGACCAATATTAGTCCCTTACTAAATAAATTGTTAATGCCAGTATGCTTGTATTTCAATAAAGAAGTGCAAGTTTTCATTCAAAAGTGAAAAAAATGTGCCAATTGTTTGTCATATAATAAAAGCCTGGGTTAATCAAACATTCCCAGTGGTGCCTTCACGGAACGAACGTTCTTTTTGAACCACGCCAAGTGTAAAAACAACAGGATTAAAAACAGCGACAACGATAACACTATCGACCTTATCCGAAGTGGCATGCTGAATTTCCTGCACAATTGTTCGGTCAAAGGATGCGAACCTCCACACACACACACTCGGCTTAAAAAAATAAATAAATAAAAGTGAGTCACCTGCGTGTTGGTCTTCAGTGGAGCGGGTGTACAAATGGCGTCATTATGGCAGATACGGTAATAGGTCGGTCACGGTCGGGGCGACGTGAAGCCCTCGCTGGGTGCTCTCCTGTAAATAAACCAGCAAAAGCCACCGTAAATGTCGTAGCGGAGCCAGACTCCCACGCCCCGGTCATGGCCGGGTATTTTCATGTCCTTGTCAATAAAGGAGTGGCGGAAAAGCGAGCACGAATGTCTATCTCCCCACCGGTGAAGGCTACGGCTTGACGTCTGGGAAAGGAAGGGAAGCCTTTCTGGCACGAGTCCCCTCTAGGCTAGAGGGGAATGATGAATTATTCATGAGAGGGGTGTGGCCAATTGCTCCACGCTAGACTACTCCCAACATCAAAATCGCCAGCAGTGTGTATACTAGTAGAAAGCTGCAGCTGTCAGGGGGCCCTCTTGTGGTCAAAGTAAGATATGGCTGCTTTATACTATTGAATTGAATTGAATTCAATGCTTTTTTATTGCCATTATATAATATAATGACATTTAAAGTGCACAAATAACAACAACAAATAAATCTATAAATAATAACAATAAGTAATACATGGTCATTAAGTAAGTGATAAATAAATAAGTAGTCAACATAATAATGTATATATTTATTCATGTATTTATTTATTAACTTATTTATTACCTATCTATTTATGTCTAAAATGCCTTTCCTATTTCTGCATCCTCACCCTCTTGCTACTGTGACAACGAAATCTCCCAAATACGGGATGAATAAAGTTGTCCAATCCAAAGTTATCCAATAAGTAGTCAACAACAGAAGTAGGGAAGTGCAAAAATGACAACAACAAACGAATGAACGTATAAATAATCAATAAATAAGTAGTCAACATCATAAATAAGTAGTAAGTCAAGATAGATAAGGAGTCAGCAGGAACAAGTGGTCACATAAATAAGTAGGTACAAAAGTGACTAAGCCTATGGAGTTTTAGTGCAAGTACAAGATAAGAAATTAATCTTGATTAGGTCTTCCTAGGTGCAGAACTCCAGTTGAGTATGCTGGCGGCTCTTGGGAACAAACTGTCCTTGAGTCTGTTTGTCTTGGCTGTTATGGTCCTGGTCCACGAAAACAGCATTTCTTTCCCAAATGATTTTTTGTGACCACGCAAAACATCCATTCCATTTTGAATGGAGCAAATTAGTATTCAATTCTAATGCATACACAAAAAGACTTTGCCACGGCTTGAAGATTTAAAAAGAAAGAGGCCAAAAATAAGAGGATGACAGAGAGCCAGTTTAATAGTAATAATAACATTTAAAAAAAACGGTTCTCCAGAAAAGTAAATCATGCATTATATACTCCATCCGATAAAAAGCTGTAAACACAAACATTAGGTCCCCTTTCGGAAGGAAAACACTGGCATAGTAAAAAGATTTGTACCCAGCAGGAGCCACGTATACAAAGTGAGAAGACAGTGGCAGTGTGAACTGATACAGAGTGCTACAAGTACAGATAAAGTACACATGCACTCATGTTATCACAGTCTGTTTGGATTAAAGTGCCCCCAATACGAGGTGAATTTTAAATACATAAATCGTTGGCTGCATTAAAACCACCCCTTGGTGTCTTTTGTTGTTCACAGATGCTACAGAGTGATGCACAAGAACCATAATAGCTTTTTTTTTTTAGCTACAATACATTTTTCATTTTAGTCAGCTGTATAATTGATTCACGCGTCGGCACCCCCAATACGATGTGTGTTGGGGGGTGCAGGAGATGAAAAGAAGGGTTCAGTGGATATATTGATGGGGGAAGAACTCGACAGTGTTGCTTAGGGGGGGTCAAATATATAATGTGTATATACACACACTCAGGTTTAAGAAAATATGTTTTGTCAGTCTGTCACAGTATCTTTGATATACAAAAAAAACACTGATTTTGCATAACACGCATGGCTTTTCAAGGGAAAAAATGCATAAGGGTAATAATAAGCATCTATAGACAGAGTCCTTCATCAAATGTGTCCACTTGTTGATGAGTCAAGAGGACTTGACTACTTTTTATTCACACACAAAGCAAAACAATCTTTTTTTTACAAAAATATGGTGTACAACCCTTTTATGAAGCAATAGATTTTTTTTATTTAAAAACTCTTACAGTGGACTCACCCATTGGACTGACAGTGATGGGGCGAGACGTCCAATCCATGAAGGTCTCCCGGATTGGACGCCCAGTCGTCACAGTTTAAAAAATGGCATGCAACAAGTTAAATATCATGAAAAAGTGGGGGTCATGACTAGTATATTTCCATTTGTATTCAATTCAATGTCTTTAATTTAGCTGTTATTGTGAATTTAAAAAAAAAATCAAAATATCTATCCAATAATAATGGCCAATATGTCTTTTTCTAAATAAATCTACAATCGTGACTTTCTAATAGTTGTCCACTCTCCCTGAAAGGGTTAAAATTCAAATCCTATTTTAAAAATAATGCATTCATTCATTAACTTTCCATTCCGCACATCCTCACTAGGGTTTCGGGGGTGCTGGAGCTGATCCCAGCCCACTTTGGGCAGTCGGCCGGGGGACACCCTGAACCAGCCAATCACAGGGCCCAAATAAAACAAACAACCATTTTCACATACTTAAGGACAATTTACCACGCATGTTTTTTGGGACGTAATAGGAAACCACGCAGGCAGTTCGGGACCCACCGGGGATTGAACCGCCGCTCTTAGAACTGCGTAGCGGACGCGCTAACCACTTTGTGCCGCCTACATACAATGCAACAAATTCAGCTTTGCCAATGTGATAATTCTGTAGTTCCGCCAACAGGCCAAAAAATCCCCAATCAGTTTTTTGTGCACATTCGCGCCGCCGCTGAAGCCTTCAGACATTCCGACTCCGTCGACCAAAATATGGTAGAGACGAGCCCACGTGGATGGTGCGTTCGCTGTACCGCATTCTGACTAATGGTGATTGTGTGCAAAGCCGAGGTCCCGTGCCTGGGAAGAAGTTCAGGGGCACGGGGATCGAACGGGGGTACTCCGACCGGGAGAGGGTACCGACATGGGGGACGGGATGGCAGAATTTGCTTGTTTTTCCTGGTCCTTGCCACCTTTGTCTTTTCCCTTCCCTCCCCCGGCGCCTTGGCCCTCGAGACCCTCAGAGTTCTCCAGCATTTCCTGGATGAGCGGAGGCATGGAACCGGGGATCTCCATTTTCAGTGTGATTACTCGTTCAGCTCCTAATTAGAAAAAAAAATGCAAAAAAAGCATTGGAAAAAACACTAAGGCCTCATGTCTTTTTATCATTTGAGCCATTTTTTTGTTTTGTTTCAAATAATTGAAGGAATTTGCCGCTGTATGTACAATCTTCCCTCGATTATCGCAAATTCACTTATTGGCGATTTTTTTTTCTGCTATTCATTATTTAAAATGTTGTTGTTTTTTAAAGTTCATAAATATGTGAAAATCCACGCTGAAACTGGTAGTTATAATAGGGGTGACCCTACTTGGCGATTTTTCGATTATGTCTGGTCTACATTAACCGCGATATTCGAGGGATTACTGTAGATGCCTCTACTGATCCTCACCCTTGACGCTGATGCTCCTGAGGTCAGTAATCTTCATGAGGATTTTGGGGAACATGCAAGGTTTGTCAGGCCTCCTCCTCCGGACATAGAGCTGCACAAACGGGTTAGAACAAAATACATGGGCTTTAAATTTTTTAAAATGATTTGAATGTGTATGTGAAACAAAACGTGGCTGCAGAATTTTTATATGAAATGTCAAACCTTCAGAGCTTCCAGCATCGGCTCTTGAAGAACATCCACTTTGTCTGACTCCTCCAGATCTTGACGGTCTACGGACAAACAATTTTTTTTAAAATTTCATTCTCTTCTTCTTTTTTTAAAGTTATGTAACTTTTTCACATAAAATGCCCAAGGAAAAATACACGAGTCAAACATTATTACCTCTTATTTTCAATACTAATGCTTCATATATTTAATTGCCCATGGCAAAATAAGTGCAGGCCACAGTTACACGACATTTTTATGTCCAATTTTTTTTTTTCACGACTGCAAACGCTCGATTATCCATGACAGTGTTGCGTACATTTTAAAAGGCGAATTGGGATATTATTTTCCTTTAGATGAGGCGTGCACAAACCGTATTTTTTACGAAACTTTTTAACAACAAGAGGTGCGTTCAGGGCCACCTTGGAAATCACAGCCTCGCAAATGCTAACCTCATATTTTTTGACAAACCTTTTTAACAACAAGAGGTGCGTTTAGGGCCACCTCGGAAATCACAACCTCGCAAATGCTAACGTCGTATTTTTTGACAAACCTTTTTAACAACAAGGTGCGTTTAAGGCCACCTTGGAAATCACAGCCTCGCAAACGCTAACCTCAATTAAAACGCAAAAGACCATACAAAAATACAGTACGCTATACATATGGTGGACAGTCTCATATTAAAAACTGCAATACCTCCACAGAGCAAGCAGATGGCGCTAAGTAATCCCGTTTCCGCGTCATCCATTTCCAACGGGAGCAGCTGGTTGGCGAAAGAGAAGACCAGGTCTGTGAGTGGCCCAAACCCGGCGTTGTGCATCTGCGTGCGGTTGAGAGTCAGACCGTCCGAGAAGGTCATGGTGTCCTGGTCCGGGGTGTACCGCGTGCAGATCCTCAGAATCTGAGATAAAGCAAGCCCACTTGTTTAAAAAAAGCCCGGAATTGAGGTATTTCAATGCAGCTGGTTCAATTGCGAGGGTAAAAAAAACAGACCAGTATGTCAAGACAGGCAGCTTTGAGGAGGGTGATCTGATCGGCAATGCTTAGCGTGGTGAAGCCGGGCAGGTGCTTGGCGAACTCCACTGTCTTTATAATGCATTTGGTGGACAGTTCGCTAAACTTGTCCCAAAGGTTGACATCCAGGGGGACGCGGTGCTCGGCGCTGTTGCTCTGCGGGCGGGAAAAAGGGGACGTCAACATTTTTTCTTACTTGACAGAAACAAAAACAAACACTCAATAACATTTCCGCTAGATATTCCAAGTACAGTCATACCTCTACTTACGAATGCCTCTAGGTACGAAATTTTCAGGTTACAATTTTTTTATTGGCTGTCACACAACAATCACTATCCATGTTTCAAGATTCTCTCTTACATACCTCTCCACCTCGGTTAAATTAAAAATCGTACAAATGCATATTTTCACACACACATAGGGCACACGTAAAAGTCTAAAATGTACTACAAACTGGACGGCTTTCGGCCCAAGTAGAACGTGCTCTTGCCATCATCTGGCGGACAACCACGAGTATTACGTCTCCCATAATAACTATATTTCAGCACTGCAGGAGACATTTTCATATTTTTTTTTAAATTTTAAGACATTAATAAATAATTCCCTTATAATTTTCTCTCATGTTTGTGTGTTTCCTCACAGCTTTCATACTAAATTGGGACACTGACTAATTTTAAAAAGTTGGTAGTTGTGTAAGGACTGTGGAACAAATTAGAGATTTACATATAAAGTACACCTCTACTTACAACATTTTCAAGTTCTGGAACCAATTAATTTTGTAAGTAGAGGTACGACTGTAGGACAGTTAGTTTTAGTACCGTGGTGTATTTTCCCAGCTGACCCAGAGAAGGAAAAGTGTTTTGGTGGGCACGGCGAACTCGCTCAATCATCTGCTCCGTTTCTGCCGACAAGACGTAGACCTCCACCTCCATTGGCCTCTTCTCCTCCTTCTTCTTCTTTGTCCGGTCGTTTCGGACCACTGAGCACAGAAGTGGGGTCTTAGTAAGTTTAAAGACATTTACAAATTAGGATCAAAATGAAATAAAATGACAATATTTCTGCCTTTGAAAAGAGAATAAGTCATTTATGATTGGAACATTAGTGTAGTGTTTTGGGAGCTTTATTTAGGTACACAATGTAAATTGGAATATTATTTGGATATGATTTTTGAAATTTGCTTAAATCAAAATGACAGACATTTTGGGATATTATTTGGCTTAAATAGATATAAAATTGCAGATGAGTGCATTTACTAAAAATGCCACCAGAGAGCGACAAAAGTCAATACTAAAGTGGTTCAGCTCAACTATACTCCAAATTGGAGTACATACAGTATTTCTACTACAAAACTACAAGTGTTATATTTTTCCGTTTTTGCATTTTTTAATCCTAACACATTAATCTCAAGGTAATATTTTTGCTAGAAAACAAAACGGGGTGTCAAGATAAGTGGAAATCAAATTTTGGGTCATGCAATTATTAGCACATATATAAAATTTATAAGTAAATAAAATAACAATACTAAAATGTAATTTAAAAAAAAATGTTATACATATTTAATTTGAATCATCTTAAAATAAATGAAGTAAAATTGACTTTTTTGGCCTCCCATAACGATTTTTTACAACGACAGACGTCCGATCCTGAAAGCCTGCCTGTATTATTGTTTTATATCTCAACGACATTGACGATGCTAAGCGCGCAATCCATTTTGACTCCATCGCCCCTCCCAGTCAAAATGGAGGTCTGGCGCCGCCAACGTTGCTAAAGG
This sequence comes from Stigmatopora argus, assembly GCF_051989625.1. Classification (NCBI taxonomy): domain Eukaryota; kingdom Metazoa; phylum Chordata; class Actinopteri; order Syngnathiformes; family Syngnathidae; genus Stigmatopora; species Stigmatopora argus. Next base: position 15,051,521 of record NC_135400.1, on the reverse strand, counting down.
AAAACGCTCAGAATGAATTAGTCAAGCACGCACGCGACCCAACGGACGACGTGTAGCGTTAAACTCACACTCCTTTGACATTCCCACTTCGAAACATTTCTGCAGACGACAGGACTGACATCGGTTCCGTGTGACTTTATTGATGATGCAAACTTTGTCTCGATGACAAGTGTAGGCCATGTTCTTCTGGATGCTCCTCCGAAAGAACCCCTAAAACAGATAGGGCAGAATATAGCAGTTTTTAAACAGTGTACAAAGTACACCCAAAAAAAGCCTAGAATATCTTTGTAACCGGAAAAGTGAACGTGTATTTTTCTTTTTGGAAAGCTTTTAAGGTGATAAGACAGGATCAAGCGTGACCCGAGAGCGACAAAAACTCCGAAAGGTCTATAAAAGTAAATACAAATTGCATGTAAAGACTGTGCGTGTGTCTATTGGATTAGGTCAAGCTAAACGGATTAGCGATTCTAGGGGAGGTGTAAAGGTCACGGCCTCCACCCTGACACATTATGCAAACACCCCGTTGACTCAACCAACCTCGGTGTGAGACTTCCCGCAGTTTTGCCTCGCCGCAGCACTCCTGTTTTAGTTGTTGTTGTTTTTTCTTCTTCAGAATATACCGTATTTTCTCGCATATTAGCCGCCTACGCGTATAAGCCGTACCCTTAAAACTGTCTTAAAATCTTGCCTCGCTGCAGCGCTCTTGTTGTTGTAGTTGTTTTTGTTTTTTTTCTTCAGAATATACTGTATTTTCTCGCATATTAGCCGCCTTCGCGTATAAGCCGCATCGTTAAAATGGTCTTAAAATCATTGAATTGTACAATTTCTCTCGTATAAGCCGCCCTCTGATTCACAATTTTCACTTCCATGTTCTTGGTTTTAATAGGGAGTACATATGTGTTATTTAGAAGGGAAAATCTTAGCACGTGGTATTTCTGAGATACTGTATTAATCGAAAGGATCGTCTGCTGGATGCACATTCCGAATGGATGTTGCCTGCACATAGACAAATTCAAAAAGGAAGTCATGTGACCAGTACAACCAGGAAGTGTGTAGGGGTCTAGTATGTCACCCCTAGGTAAGATGGCGGCGCCCTGAGCGAGCAATGACAGGAGGCACTAGTGAGTTTTTTCACATTTTATGCTACATGCGGTTAATTTTTCCTAGAATTTCACTCATAGACGTCAAAATTAATTTTGTTTATCGTTTGATCTGTTTATCTTTTCTTTATTTTGAAATAAATGACCGTATCGGCCGCATTATCTTGCGTTATGGCATTTTGTCTTTGTCACCTTGCAGTTCAGTGTATGTCAAATGTAATTTGTGCGCATATAAGCCGTACCCTTGATTCAGTCATCAAATACGGCTTATATGCGAGAAAATACGGGATGTCATGATTGTGCGAGTTGGTGTACCTTGCAGCCCTCGCATGCGCTGACTCCATAGTGGTATCCTGAAGATTTATCTTGACATACAAAGCACGGCTTGTAGATGCGTGGCGGAGGTGGCGGAGACGGGGGTGTTGTGACCAGCAAATCTTCTCCAGAACTCGTGCTTTCAGTTTCTATCGCTGCGAGAAGAGAACAAAAATTTGCTGCAACACCCATTCAATTACATTTGTTTTTTCGTGTCAGCGGACGATTCACCGATTGCTTCGTAACTTACTTAAAATGTAATTTTGTTACCAATTGGGCAAATCTGTTTTGCGGTGACCACGGCTAGGCTATGTTTACAAGCAGCTCGGTTTCAGGTCTGATGGTCTTGACGGGAAAATGGGTCAGAAAGTCATTGTGGCGCAGAGCTAACTGAATGCCCTGGTTTTGGATCCAAGATCTGGATCCAGGTGCAGAGGCAGATTTTAAAACCAAAAAAGAAGGGGCTGTGATTAAAAACCAAAAAAGAAGGGGCTGTGATTAAAAACCAAAAGGTATTTTCAATTTAAAGTGATCACAGATTTTACAGTCGTGTCAAAATGTAGACCAATTACCCACATGCCTTTTGTCAACCAAACAATTCAGCACCGTTATGAGAAATCAACGTTTTCATTTGAACATGGGCAGACAGAAACTGGAATAAAGTGACATGAAATTGGAATAAAGTGACATGAAACTGGAATAAAGTGACATGAAACTGGAATAAAGTGACATGAAATTGGAATAAAGTGGCATGAAACTGGAATAAAGTGACATGAAACTGGAATAAAGTGACATGTAACTGGAATAAAGTGACATAACAGGCCTCAATTTTCTCAATAACTGAAAAAAAAAAGAAAAACAACCAAAATATCTAAACTTCAACTTAAAACAGTCATACATACAATCCTTGTTTAGTTAAATAAATAAAAATTAAAGTTGTGCTGCTTTAATTGGATTGGACTAATAAATGCAGATGTAAATACAACGGCGAGACTACTTAAATACGTCTTACAATAAATAGACAGCGTCATCTGGACGTCTTTTTGGAGAAATATTCTCAAATTGGACATTTTAAGCATTTTAGTTGAATACCTTTTATTATATTGGATACATGGAAAAATGTATGGCTGGTGCAATGATTGTAGCACAGGTCTAAACTGCATTAAAATGTGTTTTGGCATGGAAAGAAGATGAAGAAATCCTTCTTTCGTGTCGTCTCCTTAATGTGTAATCATTGATCTACGATGCCCCTCAATCATGTCAGTTGAATGAGAGACCTCTATAAATCTCTGATATGGCACCTCATAAAACGATGGCCCTATTAAAGATATCATTTATGAGGTGAGGTTGGCAGTTAAGGAGGGGGGATAAAATGTGTGCCTTTGCTAAAGACTTGGACAAGAGCACATTGTGTACATTTCATAGTAAAAGGATGCTCTGAAATAAATGGATGAGGAAGGTTTTTGCATTTTTAGGAAGGTAGTATATATGTTTTATTTAAATAATCATTTTATGCGCAAGGGCAACCTCGGTTATTCTTTTTTTGGTGATTTAGGACATTTGCATTTGTTTTTACTGCAGATTTTACATGACTAAAAGAACTATGAGGATTTTTTTGGCACGTTTCACCGTTTTTGTTTGGCTCAACTCGCTACGTATCCCAAAGAAAAAAAACAGTCTTTGTGATGGCTATCATTACCTGAGCTGTAGTTTAGAACTTTTCCTTCCCAACAATTTGTCTGGAGCCTCTGTGGCCTTTTTTTGCTTTTGTTCAGAGACATGGCAATGATAGAGTGTGACACATTCTCAGGTCGTGACCCTCCAGATTAAAAGCACAATCCCTTTTCTTCTCCCCCTTTTCCCTGTGCCTCCACTAACCTCTAACCTAACACACTTCCACACACATACCGACTCCCCCCTAACCTACCCTACCCTACCCTACCCCCTACCTTGGTAACCATACCAGACATTCCACTATAGAGCGATTGAGCTTCCCTTCATTGATGTTCTCTCTTTCAACAAGGGAGGATCAACACAGGAAAAAAAGGGACTCTTCATATCCTCAAATCCACATCCTAATTAGCCTATCTTCCCAACTGACACTTCATTCGTATTTTTACTTCTTTTGCTATGGCACACTATTGAAAAGGTAACAAATCATGTGCAGTCTTCCTAAAATATGGTACTTTAAGCCAGAAATTCAGATTTAAAGCCACTTTGGCATAATTACAGCGATGCAAACGGGTATTAAAAGCACAAAATATAGCAAAAACCAAGGGTGTCAGATTCGGGTTGGTTCGCGGGCCGCGTTAACGTCAACTCGATTTCATGTGGGCCGGACCATTTTAGATATAATATTTAGATTTTTAAAATATATATATATGGATTAAAAGAACTGGATTAAAAGCCCTGAATATTCAGTTTTTTATAGATCTAAAACAATGTTTATTTTAGCTTTTTTTAAATATATTTTTAGATTTTACAAAATGATTTGTGAACGAAAAACACAGAAAAAATGGATTAAAAAATTACAATTACTGATTTAAAAGGGGGAAAATCAGGAAATTTAATATACATCTATACTCTTCATTTTAATTTCATCCTAAAACAGAAAGTCGGCACTCATGATTTACTTTTCCGGGCCACACAAAATGATGCGGCGGGCCAGATTTGGCCCCCGGGCCGCCACTTTGACACCTGTGGCAAAAACAATAAGCTTCCGTCAGATGGCAACGACCGTTTTAAAGCCTAAAAGACTCGTAAAGTGATACATAATGCTGACATTGACACTAAGGTTCACTTATAGTATAATCCATTTATTCCATATCAGTTATTGTTACATTATTGTTTTTTAGTTCAAATATGAGACATTTAAATTGCGTTTACTGGACCAAATAACCTAAAATCTGCTACTTTAGGCCAGAAATGCGGCTCTAAAGTCACTTTGGCATAAATACAGCAATGCAAACGTGTATAAAAAGCACAAAATATAGCAAAAACAACAAGCTTCTGTCAAATGGCAACGTCAGTTTTTAAGCCTAAAAGACTCGCAAAGTTATACATAATGCTAACATTGACACTAAGGTTCACTTATAGTATAATCCATTTATTCCATATCTGTTATTGTTACATTATTGGTTTTTAATTCAAATATGAGACATTTAAACTTTGTTTACGGGGCCAAATAATGTAAAATAATACAAAATAAGCATTTATTGTGTGTGCAGCCTGGAAAAAAAATAGAAATTGAGCAAAACTGTCTTCAGGTAGTCGCTGAATGAAAGCAAAGGGCAGAGATACGAGTCAGAACAAATCTACAGTGGTTTCCTGGAAAAGTAAGATTAAACAGTGCGTGAGATTATCTAGAACTGAAGCAAAGATAATGGGTAAGTATAGTGCGCTTGTGAAGGCAGGTAAAAGGGATCATCAGGTGATTAAATGGGGCTGTACAGATGATGCACTTGAGTTGTAGGGCAGCGAAAGACGGGAATTAGAATTAAAGCGGGGTCAAGAAAGGTCAAATGAGGCACAGAGTGAACGCATGAACGATAATGAACCGCGAGGCACGCTAGTTTAGATAACATTTTTCAAGTTCTTGTGGTTACTCGCAACAAACCCAAGTATTTACAAACTGTAGTGAGCTAAGACACTCGCAGGAATCAACATTCAATTTGTGGCTTTTCATTTTAATTGACGAGAATCCCGTTGGCTACTAAACAGAGCTGTGATTGTATATCGCCTCCTTAGCATTGAGGTTTTTTTTTTTTACTGTTCTTTCACAAGGATAAGGCAAAAGGTCAGCTTTTTCATATTATGCAATGTGTAGGATTGCAAAATAACCGAAAAGATGGATTATCATTTTCAATTCTGATGAAATCAAATACTGTAAGTGCAAAGATAATTAAATGGCACTATTTAGTCGATTTTAATCATTCCTACTAACATGATCACACTAGAAAAATTCTAGATGAGTGGCTGGAATCAGGAAAAATGCGGGTAAAATCAGTCCACCAAAAAACTTTGCGTTCAATGGTCCATGACCAAAATGTAATGTTTAAACCGCAGACTCAATTCCTGTGCTTCTGTGTTGTACATTCCGACAAACGTAATTATCTCAGAACTTAAACGTGGACGATTAATCGATTGGATTGAATAATTTGATAGGAAAAAAAATCTTCGAATTACATCTTGCCACTTTGATTAATCGTTTAATTAAAGTGGGCTTGTAATTATTTGTTTTGAAGATTCTCTATTTAATTTTAATGATTTAGGAGGATTCATTGCCCCCTTGTGGCAACAGGAAATAGTACATCGCTCCAATCTCCATTGGCCACATTTTTGAGAGCAGCAGAATGAGCAGCGCAAGTTTTAGGGTATGAAAAATAATCCAAAATTCTATAAAATAATGATTTATACTACTGTCTAACAAGTTGTTTACTTTTTAGGACAAAGAAGTATACGTTTATGTTGATGTCAAGAGCTGTGGTCGTCAAGCCAATCCACGTGTTGAGCGCCGGTAAGCAAGATAAATGCTATATATTAAACCTCAATGCTAAATTGTTTTATAATATGTTGTTAGGCTAAACTATGTCTTATTCGAAAATTCCTGAAAAACAATCATTGTTGTCAAGGTATTGAATATTATTGGGGTTATACTATAGTTTTTGAGTACTAAATAACATGTTAATTAGCTATTAGCACGATGCTAGCGCTAGCTAGTCGCGAGTGGCTAATCGCTAAGATAGTGTTGAATATTATTGGGGTTATACTATAGTTTTTGAGTACTAAATAACATGTTAATTAGCGATTAGCACGATGCTAGCGCTAGCTAGTTGCGAGTGGCTAATCGCTAAGCTAGTTTGAAGATATATTCAGCCAATTTGTGCTGGTCAAAACAAATGTTTTGAAAGAATAAACCAAAATAATATTTTTTTGGACAAGGCAATATCCCCCTTGTGTCAAATGAATGAATGCTGACTCTTTGCTGGAGGGCAGAGTGAAATGGGCTAGTTCTAATCCGCTACAATGCTGCCATATTCAATAATACATTTACATTACACTGCAGCTCTTCCACTGTTATCAGTGTCTGAAGTCCACTGTTCTTTCTATTTATTTTATTGACCCATATCTGATGAAAATGAGCCCTTTGTATGAAAAGTCCAACACTGTCCAAAAGAAGCCTGTTTTTTTCCGCTTTCTGAAAAATGCCTTTTCTAATGTTGAGTTCACAGGACGTGCTGAAATTTACAATGAAAACTTTAATTCTTAGGGTATTTCCAGAAAGTGAAGGCACAAAACGGCAGTTGTGTATTTTTTTTGTGTCACATTGTTAATTATTCTAGATGTTGTCAGTCTTTTTAAAGAAAAGCTCTTTAAATTCATTCTTTCGAGGTTTGTATGTGCACTTTATATAGGTTATTACCGCTTACCTCCCTGGTATACATGTATGAAAACTGTGCTGACGGTTATGTAATATTTGTCTGTTTGCATCATTTACGCTTAAAAATGTTGCGCAAGTGCGTCATTTTTTCAAATGGCAAAAGCAAATTTTGGACTGCTTTATAACTGTTTAACCAAAAAGTAGCTCTTTTTTTAGGAAAAAAAAACGTTACATTATGCCCTTTTAAAAATGGTCTTCCTAAAACTGCAGAAAAAGCACCATGGACTACTGCCCTTTCTTTTTTTGCCAGCCCATTAAAATAAAAATGCAACCCGAATTTAAAACCAATCTCATCCAAATGCATTGCACAGAAAGGTAAGCAAAAACCGAGGACTCTGTAAAGGATAATGAATTCATAAGTAGCCGTCGAATGCCATATTTTTCTCATTTGTCGAATGTGTTGTGCCATCCCAACATACAATAAATGCCTATTTGATATAAACACCGACCCGCAACTATTCAACTCCTCCCTTTTCGCACACTCGGGTCAAACTTAGTCAGTGTACTCTCACATTCTCAGGCAAACTGTGAGTGTGAAGGGATCCATGTAGTGTGTGAGTGTGTATCGCCGTGTACATGCGCCCCCTTTTGTGTGCGAGTGTCTCTCTTGCGGACTTGGGGAGAGAAGAGGGGTCATTCTGTACAGAGAAGTGATGACTGGGCAGCTGACACAGGAAAGAAAGAAGCAGATAGAAGGTGGATAAAGAGAGGGAGAGATGTAGGTCACTTCCCAATTGTCAGTGAGTCACCGCTCTGGATCACACCCAAACACGCACACCCCCGCGCACACACATACAAAGCAAAGTGCCGTCCCACCGCGACTGCTTGCAAATCACTGGAGCGCTCGTCAAATGTGAATGTGTGTCGGTGTCCATTTGGCCTTTGACCTTTGACCAGTTTAATGCTCATCATTCCAGTCACACACAAAGAAACACAGACACACACTCTGCAGGCAAACCCCCCATCGACCACCCCAACGTGCCTACTCGTCACCAAAAACTGAAAAAAGTCCTCACCAAAATAAAACAAAAAAAACCTATTAGGTCTATGTTAAGAGCCTAACGGCACATGTAGGGGGATCACTTATCTCATATGGGTTTTAGCAAAGAGTGACAAAAAAATGAAAATTACAACTCTAGTGGTACAGTAAATACTGCTAAACCTGAAGTACTCTGCGTTTGATGTAGTAGTTGGTATACTTGTAGGGAGATGGCACTTCAGTGACAAACAACTCGATGGCGTAGGGGGATTATTTAACATGGAGAATAGATAATAAAGATAAAGCATCACAATGCTAAAGTTTTTTCCGTCAAATTTAGGGTGTGCGGCTTATTTACAGGCACACTTCATAGTCTTAAAATTGCAGTCAGTTAGTCAATAAGTAACTATATGTATTTATTTTAAATTAGCTACATTTTGTTATTGCAGACTTATTGTTATTGCAGACATATTTTTATTGCGGAAAACATTAGTTCTTACAATTGGATAGCAAATGGGGGATGCAAAGTGGGCCAGAATTGGCCCCAGGGCCCCAAGTTTGAGACCCCTGTTCTATAGATGGACAAGTTAAACAAATAATAACAATAATAGAATTGTTAAAATGTAGGACACTGGGTTGCAGCAATACTTACAGTGGCAAGATCCGCTCCAGTGCCTGGCTGACACCAGGGACCCCCCGAAGGGCCTCTGAAGCCCCCCGACGCTGGATAGAAGTCCTTTCTCAGGCTCGAAACCCGGTGGTCTGTGGTAGTAGTCCATGCTCAGGAAAGAGCCGTTGCTGGGGCTCAAACCCACGACATCTACGCTTTCGTACATCCCCACGAATTCTTATTGGATTTGCTTCCTCTGGGTTTTTTGGGGGAAAATTGAGTGTAAAATGAGACGCAGTAGGAGAGGAGATAAGAGTTCACATCTTCATAGTGGACGCAGGAGAGGGGGAGATAGAATGATAGATAGATGGCTGCTGTTCTTTTGACTTTTCAACCCCGAACAAAAGCGTCGTTTGCTGTCAAAAGCTTTTAACCTATTTTCTCCTCTTTTTTCCCCACATTCACGGTACTATAAGTGCCAGGAAATGAACGTGGGTGGCGGTGGGGATTCGAGTTCATTCAAACACACAACAACGCGAATAGGGTTGCAATATCGACACACGTGGTGTGTATTGACTTCACACAAAGTCCAAAACGTACCTTTGTCAGAACTACTACCGCTGAAGATTTGGATCGCTAGCTAAAATTAAATCCAGTCCAGATCGGCGTCATTCGGCTTTTCAATGTGCCCAAGCCGGCGGTGTGTCGTTCAATCCATGGCCGCCCGTAGGAGTCGAAAGTGGCCGGAGGTCCGGACTCCCACTCGGTGGCATTCGCGGATCGCCTCGCTGCAGTTCAACGAGTCCTCGCGGAGATCGTGGTTCGAAACCGGCGCCCGACGATGGAGGCACGTTCGAAATGATCGCTAACGCGTCTTGCGGCGGGGGGACGGCACACAAATCCGCTTTTGGAATGGCGGAGCCCAAGTCGGCGCGGTCAGCTCTTGTTGTGTTGTGTTTCGGCAGTGTCCTGTGGTAACCTCCGGTATGTACCCATTGGCCTCTCTCTCTCTCTCGCTCTCTTTCGGTCTCTCTATCTCTCTCTCTCTCTCTGAGACACGAGCGCCCCCGCTCTGCCCGCACCCAACGTCGAAAACTCAATTTAGTTGAGGTATTATTTCAATATTGTGCATGGTTGTACAACTCTAAAGTAAAATCCCAACCAATATGTTGAGTCTGGAAAGCCAGGAGCGCCAGCAAAATAAATAGATACACAATTGTACTAACCTTTTTGGACAGTGGACACCTATTACAGTCATACCTCTACTTACAAATGCCTCTAGGTACGAAATTTTCTGGTTACGAAAGCATATTTCCTAGGAAATTGTGAATATGCCCAAAAATGAAAATGACTGCACTGTAAATGGAATTTTGCAGAAAAAAATACTATTTCTGGGGAAAATGTGATGGTGGTAAGACTCTTGATTTGAGGTTATCTGTTGATATCTCCTGACTTCATGTTGATTTGAGGACATTTTGGGATTAGGTACCTTCTGTTGACATCGGGCATGTAAATATGTGTGTGATTGGAAAGTTTTTGGTCAAAAATCAAAAGTTGAAAATATTAAAAATGTTGGGTGAATATATGTTGAAGTTATAATCAAGTCGTGAAATAGGAAAAAAAAGTTTTAGGAGCTAAAATAGTTACGCCATAAGAAAGGAATGAGACTTTTTTTTGTCCAAAAAAATAACATTTTGGAAGAACATTGCCTTTTTGGGAGAAAAAAAAGTGAATAGAAGCTTGTGAGCTTGAATTTTGGAATATGTTAAAGTTGGAACAGAGAGCATGCAGAAGGTGGACCGAATAAATAATTAAAATATTTTTTTAAAAATAGTTAAATGTGATTGGGACTGTATCATCACGTACAATGTAAAGAGGTTTGACTTGGTTTAGTCTCGAGGAACAACAAGGATTATTAAGTTAAGTTGGAAGGATACTTATTTTAATGTTCCTTTGATATATTGCAAAGGACAAATAAAAACAGGAGAATTGAGCGGAAATAAGCAAGGAACACAGTCTAATCCCGTTAAATCGAGGCTCGAGGGAGGGTGAAAGAAGTGAACAAAGGCGGGTTGCTGCTGATGGAGACGCTGATACTAACTGTCTCTCCTCCATTATTCATCCGACAGCTGTGCTGTAAGTAGGTTAAACTTTTCAAAGACAACTGGGCGGTGGGTTCGACGAGGAAGAGAAAAATGCCAACTAACCAGTGCAATCAAATATACAAAGGGAGATTGGCAATAGCAACAATCGGAAGGCAAATATTGCCACAGGTGAAAAACTAAAGGCATACTTCATCATTTGTGGTAGTAGACAGGGCGCACCTGGATGGGTTGCCAGCCAATCCGTTTGCGCAAACAGGACGTTTTTCTATCTGTTTTTCTTTCAAATTAATCACAAATATGGGGATACAAAGGACAAGTAGATTTAGCCTGAGAACTACAGTAATGAATATGTAAAACTTCGCCTAAAACATACCAATATGAGTCCGTGGAAGTCTACCAAAGGGCAACCTCGCTACAAACGAAGACCTGGCAAACTGCGCCGACCATACGGAAAAATGAGGGCAAAGATTTTGGCTCTGCTGGCGAAAAGACAAAGCTCTCAGCAAGGAGTCTGCGACCCCATTATTGCAGCGGCCGTGATGTGCCCTGGCAATAATGGAGGTAAAAACACGCTACCGATAATGTCGTGCTATGTTAGCGCAAGCGAGCGTCCGTGTGGTTGTGACAGTGGCAAAAAAAACATTTGTCCTATTGTGTAATGTCAAACTGCGGCATAACATTTCTTTGTATCTATTATTATCTCTTTGTACAACTTCAAAGGTCAACAGGGTATGCAGAGTACTTTGTTTTTATTATTCACGTCATTCTGATTATGTTCATTTAGCGCAAATAACCCCACAGGCGGGGAAATAAACACTTGGTGGTCACAGCTGCAACACAAACATCAGCAAACAGCGTTGTGTCTTTAGAGCTCAGTACCTCGCCGAAATGGGAAATGTAGGGGAATCCCAATGTGTGACAGACCCCTGCATTGTTTTCCCCTCTTACTGTAGGGTTAGGCTAAGGTTAAGTTTTTTCCAATATACATCAATTACATTTTGAAAAATTTATAAAATCAGGCCATACAAAACATTTCTCAAAACGTACTATTCTACCAAATTTGCACAAAATGATATTAAGCCCCCAAAATCAACAGAAACTGACCTAAAATACCCTAAAATTAACAGGAAATTATTATTTTTGAAAACACACTAAAAAAGTACCCTAAATTGCCCACTATTGACAGTGGTAGAAATCCAATATAAAACTGGAAGGACTGTGAATTGCCCATCTTTCAGTGCCATTGACGTTGCGAAATGTCCAATCCGTTTAGAGTGGGAGGGCATTCATTTGCCCCTCCCACTCTAAATGGATTGGTCATCTCCCGTTAACGGCAACCAGTGAACTGACCCAAAAAGGCCATCCAAAAAATACAAAGTGACGCATAGTTAAGAAAAGCATCCCGATGCAATGTCGACAAAAATAGCATTTTCTGCTAATGTTAGCATTTTTTTTTCTCACGCCGGTCTATTTGACAGGTTATCCGAGGTGAGAAAAACATACACGGTGGTCCGTGATGTTCTCCTCCTTCTTCATGTTCAAGTCTGTGTCATTCATGCAAGATGGAGGCTGAGAAAGAAAACGGCAGATGAATTATTCAAAATGCAGGCACATGCCTCGCTCGCTCCCTTTTTTTTCTTCCTCTGGCCTACATAGCGAACACACGATGCGGGCTCCCAAATAATCCTGTTGACATCCGGCGCCGTGTGTTTAGTTTTTGAGAGAATTTGTGTGGGAAGTCAACCCAGACTGAAAAAAGTAAGGATGCTAGCTCAAAGGCGACACCAATTTTTTTTTTAGAAAATCTTAGTTTGGTTGCTTGAGATTACAGTTAATCTACAGAAAGGCCAAAATAATAGTTGCAATATTTGTTAAAAAGTCAATTTTTGATATGTTGTCGAGAAAAAATTAAGTCTTTAAGTGCTCACAACACTAAACTAATTTTTCCCAAAATGAATGTTTTCTGGATCACTATGCTGATTTCCTCTAGTGTTACCCAAAAGTTTGACTAAATTAAATATTGATATTGTTATTAAATATTTCAAATCCACTAGAGTGCTCTTATATCCAGTTGTGTTCATTTCAAACAATAAAAGATTAACATTTTATGCTTTAGATTTTTTTCACACAAATTTAGGAACATCTATGTGTAATACTTAAGTAATCCTCATTTTTCTGAACCCTATACTGTGACTCATAAAATTAAATAAAACTGTCTGTCTTATTTTGCGGATGTTAGCCTACCACACCAACATATTTTATCGTTGGCTCAGATGGTGGTTAATGGAAAGGCAAGTATTTTTCAAGGTGGCACGTTCTGTAAAATGTTTGATAAATCAAATTCACGGAACCATTACCTTGAAACACAAGAACCAATCATCCGTTTAGAGATCTTCACTTTACTCTATTCACCAAGATATCATTTCTCTCTGCGGGAGATGCAATGACTTGTCATCTGATTAACATGAAGAGGTTGTTTTCTTTTTTCTTTTCCAGAAAATGGCTTATATGTCCTACTTCAAACTTCAAATTGCGAGTGGGTGCGAAACGTCACGGCGACCAATTCGAATGATAAACCGCCTCCTTTCCAGTCGTTACCGCATACCATCTTCTGGTATTTCTGTATTTCTCTCAATTATTTCTGCTCCCCTCCTTCTTTCTTAATTTCCCAGCTGCTACCGCATCTAACCATACCTCACCTTAATGAGTCTTTGTGAGGGATAGTAGCCTTTTAGTAGAAAGAGAAGCTAATAGCTTTGAAGATGGCTGCAGCTAATGTCCCGGGGTTAATGGCCTTAGCCACTGCTGATGATACCAATGGCATGCATGATTGATCGTTTACTGCTTTCATACCTGTGTTTTGTATCAGGAAATGATCATAAGAACAATTTTGTAACGTGGCGAATGTGTGGAACTTTGAAGGACAACGTTACAAAGCAATGCGCTTCCAGTTAGTTGTCAAGTCCACTTGTGTCCGCTTCAACGAAGTCAAAGACTATTTGGTCATCCTGTGGCTTGATCCAGAAGACTCAGGGGTGGCCAACTCCAGTCCTCGAGAGCCACTATCCAGTCAGTTTTCTGGATCTCCCTCCGATACCACAACTGAATCAAATGATCAACTCATCAGCAAGCTCTCCAGAAGCTTGTTACTGGTCTCGATTATTTGATTCAGGTGTGTTGGTGGAGGGAGATCTGGAAAACTGCAAGGATTGCGGCTCTCGAGGGCCGGAGTTGGCCACCACGGCAGAAGATTGTTCTTGTTGCAGTACCATTTAAGACACATAGGTCCCCACCTTGTGGACTTTCTGTGTGTGACTCCAGTTTTTTAGCTAGGTCTACAATGTCTTGTGTGTCTTGTGTCTGTCTTGCTACTGCAACCAAGACATTTCCTGAATACGGGATGAAATAAAGTTCTAATCTAATTGTGGCATTGAGTGAGGACAGAAAAATCACAACATCTAACTCTCTCCAACGCTAGCTAGTACGTGTTGTGACCATTCAATCTCTTCCAGCGCCTTCCCGTTGAAATGGAATGGACTTCAATTGCCGCCAATGGATGTTTTGAATTTCAATTTCCGTCTTTTGCTAACCACCAGGACACACACTGCAAACCGTGAGTCGTAAGCAAATGCTAATCTTTAAATTGATGTTCCACTGTGCCAGAAAAGGGTTAAAAACTGTACAATTAGAAAAATGACTACTGCACCTAAGATCTCGGTGGGAAGGTCACACTGTGGCAGGAGGAGTGATGTAGCGCTAAGTGTCCAGCAGAAGCAGAGGAACCCGATAAAGACACGCCATTATAGTGACATACTGTCATTAGCCAGCTCAGCTCTTTGCCGCCAGTGGCGGTTAGAATCGAGCTGGCGTTAATGCCGTAGTACTTGCCATTCAGGGGGGATGGCGTCGTTATGAGCTATGCGTCACGTATATAGTCTGCCTCGTAGCGGCCGTGCCATCATTTCTCTGCTCACTCCAGAATTAAACGACACTCAATCTTTGCTGAGAAGGTTTCCTCCATTTCTCCACCAACGCTACATCATACCTCCGATCGTAATTCAATGGCTCGTTAAATCATCTCGGGCTCCGTCTTATCGCCGCAGTGTCTTATTTTGTTATATGGTGCTCAGTATAGTTCGAAAATAACAAGAAGGGGGGTTGTGGATTCGTTTTCTGGAGGTTGTCAACTCGGGGAATTTGTCACGTGGTATCGGAAAGTGCTAAAATGGAGCGGTGGGTATTGCTAATAACCAAGGAAATGGTGGGTATTATGTACTCTTGGAGATTTGGTTTCCAAACGCCACACCATGTTGCTGGCATGTGACCACCAGTTGCTGGTTCTCACTTGACGGTTGACGGTAACGTCGGACCACCAATCCAGTACTAGAAGAGCCATTTTCTTGGGACGCTCTTACATTTTATTTAAACTTGCTCTGCTCGTGTGTCTGTTAGCCCATCTGTGCTCCTAATCCACATACAACGAGTGGCCCACCTCCTAATTCCCTGGTTCGTATTCAGCCTTCTCAGCTGCACTAGACAGAGAGTCCATTTAGTCTGTGTGTGTGGACGTGTGCATGTAAAATGCTCCTTCTGCTTCCATTTTGAGTGCTGAGGTGCGTTCAAGCGTGAAGGCTATCTGTCAGTCCCTATTACATTCAGTGGTTGGGCACTGTGTATGTCGCGGGACACGTTCGCAGTGCTGGGTTTTAATAGATTTAAGACTTTAGCTATGTCCCGTTTCGGGTTCTTCGTTCTCCTTTGGCTAGGTTTTTCGCCGAGGGCGGAAGACAGGCAGATAGACAGATTGACAGACAGACAGATTGACAGATTGACAGACAGACAGATAGAATCGTATCATTTTAAATTGTCTCCAATTGTCATTTTAAATTGTCTCCAAATATGACTACAATAAATGAACAGGGATTTATTTATTTTTTGGATTTCATCAAATTCTGTTAACATTAGATGGACATAATCAGGTGAATGGCAGTGGGGGAAAATATCGTCTAATAACTTTTAAAAACGCAAAATTTCATTTTTCTGATGCGTAATAGTGGAGGAAAAACCGAAACAAAAGGCAAGATATCCCAGAATTTAGCTCTTTTTCCATTTTTAATAATGATGATACTATTTTAGTCAATCAAATGGGAATATTTCAGTTTGCCTGTCTATCCTTATTATGTAATTAATGCCCAAGTATCAGTATTTCAATCTGTACTTGAGTCTATGGGAGGGTATATCTGATTTCTGGGCCAAATATTGGTCATTTTTGAATACTATGCAAGAGTGCTCCAATAGGTATGTCGAAAGGGGAAGTTGACAAAAAGAGGTAAAAGAGGACAACGCTACTGCAAGCTTGAGTGTTATTAGCATTGCCACAGGGCTGCGGTAGGAGGCTTCTCACCAGCCACTTCCTCAACCTTCTCACGCTATGAGGCTCACTGAGCTGTCGGGCTCAATTTGTGTGCAGGCGACCGTGCACTTCTTGATGAGCACTTCAATCCGAGCAGATGGTTTTTGACTCCTGGACACCACATGGCTCCTGACAAGACAGTGACCAAAACATAGCCAAAATGTAGCCAAAACTGCGCGGAGTGAATTGAATGAATTTCAAAGTCGCTTCACCAGAAGTTAAGCATGTGCAGTCCAACCATTAAAAGGCATCGTTAATGATTTATGGGCAACTGAGGAATGTTTTTTTTATTTTTTTAATGTATTTTTTAACTCCAAATGAATGAGAAACTTTAATGCTCCTGACCTCGTCACTACAACGCTGTGTATTTGTTTTGTCTTCCGGAGGGTTTTAGTACATGATGAAGGCATACCTGTCAACCTCTGCCGATAACTGCCCTTATAAATGATTATTGATTCCCCTTACAAACCCCCCAAAAACCTTACAAACACCGTACGAGTCGTACGGTGTTTGTAAGGTTTTTGGGGGGTTTGTAAGGGGAATCAATAATCATTTATAAGGGCAGTTATCGGCAGAGGTTGACAGGTATGTGAAGGTAAAAAGAAAGGCCCGTAGTCACACAATTTATTGAATTTAGCACACTTGATTGCTTATCTGACTCTTATATAGATTTAGAACACATCCATCGGGTATACACAGGTTCGAATGCATTGTATGCTGTTGAAAATGGTTTCATACGTATGTTTCAAGCTAGCAATCGTACGGGTGTGGTGGACCTTTGTGGTTAAGATGTGTGGGTGTGTGTTATTTGTCTTGTTCAAGATAACAGTCTATCATTTCCAATTTTTAAAAAAAGGTAAAAACTCAAAAGGGGAAGACAACTGGGTCTCGAGATAAGAAAAATAACAGAAAATCTCTGGGGTAACAGTAGTAGAAATTTCAATGAAATTCAATGATATTAATGTTTGTACATGACAATACTTATAGCATGCTTATATACATGTAGAAATGATGTATTATTATATTTCTCAGGGTTGATGATCTCCCTATGTTTAAGTGGAAATGCTGTATGTGGAAATTTCCCTTATTGCTGAGTTATAGACTTTGCTTTGTGATATTAACTAAAAGTAAGTGGTGAAGAAATAGTTAAGCCATGAAATTGTCCTCTTATGGCCTCTACTGGTCGTTGCTGTGCGTTGTTGAGAAATATCTAGGACATTTTGACATTTGAAAAACTGGTCTGTAATAATTTGAATTGGAAGATTAATTTTCTGTTTAACAATAGCTGTAAAAATATTTTTTACTTGGATCATTTAAAGTTTAAAGCAGAACACATAAAATCCTTGCTGAGGTTGTTAGAATTTTACACTGAATGGATTTAAAATGGACTTTTTGATTCCAAAATTGCAGTATTTTTCTTCTTACAGCTTTGCCTATTTACAGCCACTATTTTTTTTAAACAAACACCAAACACAATGAAAGTGAAAAGTATACACACGTTTGGGCTTGATTTTCATTATCAGTAAACGGTCTATATTTATTTTATTGTTTACAGTTGTGCTGTACAAGGGTTGTAACAAAATGGTGACAGATGTATACAAAGACTGTAGACAGTAGTAGAAGTGACAGGTACAATTTTCTCTTTGAAAATGTGTCTTAGTTCATGTACCGTGGTCTTTAGATTTGAAATGCTAACTGTACATGTCCATTTATGATATGTAAACTTGCAACTCAACCTATGGAAGCTCATTACAGACAATCAAATTCAACAATAATGGATTTCAGGATTTTTACTTTCCAATATATACTCATAATAACTACTTACAAGATTTGCTAGTGATTTTATTGTAAAAAAAAATGAAGGCTTTAGTATATTTACAATGTTTTTTTTTTAGTCCATTTATGATAGGATTTTACTTAAAATATTGTATTTTTGCCCTTAGTTATGATTTGTTTACAATTCCACTAGATATAAATTTAAGGACGTATCAATGTAATGGAGATTGATTGACGTATTACCATTAAATTAAGTTGAGAAGAGACAATAGTTAATGAAAAATGTGATGTGGTAGTTAAAAAAAGCTGATATTGAAAACACCAACTAACGGCATTTGACGTCGAATTCATTTCAAATGGGGACCACTTAAAATGGATTCAACGTCCATTGCTGTCAATGGCAGCCAAATTTATGTAAGGTCAGCAATTTATAAAACAATAAATCAAAAAATACAATTCTCAGAGCAAAATACACCATGTATTATTTTTTCATTCATTACTTTTTTTTTTCCTAAAATGGATCCCTCAATTAATTAGTCAATTTTATTATATATATATTTTTACATCCCTTTGCAAAATACGCAACACTAATGGATGTCAACGGAGGGCCGCAAAATATCATCCCATGGACTGCAATCAGTCCCTAGACCGCAAGTTTGAGACCCCTTTACTCTATGAGTGTATTTTTTTAAAAATGGAGAAAAAAAATCACATCTAGTGCACAAAAGTGTTAATAAAAGCACGATTAGCACAGACCAAAGCCCAATAATGATCAAAATTATAACATTTTTTTGTCATGAATAAGCTTCCATAGATTTTATTTTACAGGACCAAATCAATCAATTTTGCCCTTAATCATATCAGTAGTAGTACAATGTAAACATTGGTTAGCCACGACAGATATAAATCTCAGACGTCACATTTTTTTTCTGCCACATTCAAGACAATGACAGAATATACCGAGTCAGAACTATAGGTCAAATATTTATTTTTAGGAATTGAAACGTCCGGGAGGCCGAGAAAATCCAAAAAAAAAGGGCAATCATTGTCAAATGTGAAGAAATGTCTCTCAATAAATAAAGCGTATGTGCGAGACCCAAATGAATTGAAATAAATAGATAAATAAATATGTACAAAGAACAGATGAAGGACAGCCTTCTTCCCGCAATACAAAGGCAGAGCAACTCAAACATGCAGCGTCCGCGGCGTACGAGGCAAAAGCAGCGTTGCAGATTTATTATTTGGCACAACTTAACACTGGCTGTCACTCTGCCAGTCCTTCCAGTTGGCAGTAAACACGTCTGACGACGACGACGCGCTAGAGGCTAAAAAAAAAGAAAAAATGAAACAAATCAAAAAAAGCAATCAGAGTTGCAGAGCAGTTCGCTGTCAGGCATCTTCATCTCCTCTTAATATCAAACATAGAAAAATAAGCATTTACTCTGAACCCTGTTCGGTCATTTTCAGAGTAGCAAGTGTAATACGGGATAATGTTTTTACATTTTAAGTCATGGGTGTCCACATTGCCTGATTTTTATTGGTTCACAGCAAAATATGGCAATATTATTGAATATGGCCTGCACAAAAAGATTAAATTCAGGCTACATTTGGTAGCATTTCTCAGGTTTAACACTAGATGGCGCTAGTCACTTAAATTGTGCCTTCATTAGCTGAGGGGTCATAAAATGACATGATGAAATTCATGAAGGAAACTAGAATTTTACTATTTTGTTTTACATGAATACATATTTATATAAAAAAATAATCCAATATGATAAATCTTGGTTGTGATTTTCTTGATTTTTTTGTGTGTTGTCGCTAGTTTTCAGCAGCACTTATATGTATATATTTTTGTAATATTTTATTTGACTGGGGGTCATAAAACCAAAAAATATATAAATACAATTCCCGTAAGAACAAAAATGGCCTACAAATTAATATCTACATTCTTCTTTTTCGAAATTAATACAATTAGTTTGAATGTATATTGTGATGTTTTAAAATGTACATGATTTTATTATCCATGGCTTTTTCTAATTCTTTTTATAAATGTATTGTTATTTGAATCATGTATTTTTCCCATCCAAAACTGATCCTTCAATGAATGCATCTTATTTAAAATAATCTACATTTATTTTTGATTGCCCATCGCAAAAGGAGGGCCACATACTAGAGTTGGATGGCAAATGGGGGCTGCAAAATATTGCCACATGGGCTGTAAATTTGAGACCCCTATGCTATATGAAAAAATGATTATAATACGTGGCTGTAAAGTTTAAAAGCATGTCTTTTTTTGTCTGTTTTAGGTCATTTGTGAGCAAGCTTGCCGACAGCGTTAAAAGAAAAAGAAAAAGAAAACCCTCCAAGGTAAAAAATATTGAACTCTCCTGACTTTTGATAAAATATTATGACCCTCGGGGTCCACAATTTATGTTCACCTTCACTGTAGAAACACACAATTGCAAATAGAAACATTAAACCATCAATGTGTTTCAACCCAAATTTGAAGCGACCATTCCAAAATTCAAAACCCCAAAATACTTCAGGTGGACACTTTGTCAACTTATCAAGGCAGCCTTGCAAGTGGCGAGCACGAAACCCTTCAAGGCAAAAAAAAAAGAAGCACTTAACCTTCGGCTCAATTTCTCTGAATTAAAAAGTAAAATTTCTTTCCTCGAAAAAAAGGTGAGGAAAATGTGAAACAATGAGTTAGTGGAGCATGTCCCCCCCCCCAAAAAAAAATCTAACAATGTAAACAGTTGTTTTTTCAAACTTCTCGTCATGTTTTCTGACTTCTGATAAAAATACAGAAACACACGCATCGCATGTACAAGAAAAAGAAGTTCCATCCGAGATGTTGTCGGATTTCATTACTGTGTCGAGATGAAAGAACGCTAAACCTTGGAGGGGAAAAACAGGCGGGTATAGTACATAGAGCAGGGGTGTCCAAACTTTTTCTCCGGGGGGCCGGTTTAGCAAAAAAAATCGGGAAAAGATCATGTTTTTAAAATGTAGCTATTCCCTTTAATTACAAGCACAAATTCATTGGCAGCCGTTTCCGGCGACTGGCGTCCAATCCATTGGATGTCTGTCGCCGTTAATGGCATTGAAGCGTGATGGCCTAATGCCGGCTTTCCCAAGTGAAATGGATTTGACCTCTAGAAGTGTCAATGGCAGCAAATGGGTTAAAAAAAATATAATCCGGAGGTAGCAGGATACTGCAAAAACAAAAAATGCAAAATGGAATTCTACATATATTTGAACATGTTGTCAGGCTTTGACCCCTGACCTCACGGAGAGGCACTGTTCAAGTGACTAGCTCTATCTAGTGGTGAAGCTGAGAAATGCAACAGAATGTAAAATGAACTCCAGCTTCTAATGCGGACCATTTTCAATCCTAATTTAGACATAATAAAAAGTGGGCGGCGGGCCGTAGTTTGGACACCCCCGATGAAAACCAACTGTTAGTACTCGTGGTCTTGGTTCCCCAACCACGTTCACCGTGTGTGAGTATGGTTAAAGTGTGTAAGCACGTGTGTGAGGTCCACCAAAACAGGAACACAGTTAAGTCATACTTTTGGGGCGGCTGAATGTGCACGCCCACTTTGTCCGATACTCCTGCGCAATTTCCCAAAAAAGAAAGAAACTTGCAGCCAGACAAGACGTCGTACCGACCGAGCCTCTCGCCCTAGTTTCGGCGAACGCCGTCCAGTCACGTACCCGTTTGTTTTCCGGCGGGGGAAGACGGGCGGAAGGACGAGGTGGCGAGGGGCCGGAAAATGAGGAATGGCTCTCCGCATCCCGGCGGCCGTTCGACGAGAGCCCAGAAGAGTAAAAGAGGAGGAAGGTGGATGTATTGCGGTCGCTCGCCAAGGGTGACGGATCGGCGCTCTTATTCGATGACCATGCAGCGCGGCAGGTGCTGCGAGTAGTATTTGAAGAGCTCGGCAGTGGCTCCCGGGCAGTTGGTCAGCTCCAATTCCTCCAGATCTTGCAGCTGAATGAGGCCTGACAGCCCTGTGGTGGTCAGCAGGGGGCAACCTACGGGAGGGACAGTCATCTCTTCAATTCTGTTGGCCACGCCCATTCGTTCTTGAGAGTATTTACATACAAATGATACATATTTGTGAGTCGGTACAGGATATCGGCAATGGAAAGCCTCTTTGTGTCTTTTTGTGGTGATTCAAAATCATTTTTTAAAAGGTTATTTTAAGATTGGAGGACATTTTACCTCCGATCCTCCAAATGTTAAATAATTTGCTAACAAAATATAAAAAAATGAATGCAGTTTCGGAGAAAAATGTATTTGCCGGAGACTAAATTTTAAGTAAATCCAATGAAAATAATAAAAAATAGAAATAAATACTTGATTTAAAAACAAACAAACAAAAAACATCTAATAAATTTAGCTTTGGTTATTGCTATACGTATCACAAAGCGTAGCCACTAGATGGCAATGTGAGATACATAACAGTATTAAAACATGCGTGAGGCGTTTCACGGTATGTTGCTTTAAAAAGTTGAGAAAACAGGCCTTCGACCAAAATAATCCAATTATAAATCAGTGCTTAAGAACTTCTTTTGAGTCAACGTCAAGTTTGTTGTTCCTCAGTATGTCCTGACTTTCTTTGACCAATATTGTGGTATACTCGCCTCACTAACATACTGTCCTTTTCTCCTAATTTTAGAAACGTATGTCATTGGAAAGATGAAAGTATTCTCTTTTTCATGCCAAAGTTTAAACCCAGACAAAGTAGCATCCAGCCATAAGATAAGACATTACCTGCCAAAGACAGTAGACGAAGGCTCCTCATTCCAAACAAATGCTGCAGTCCAAAATCCTGCACCTGGTCAAGTCACACACACAAATCATGGCACTGAATAATATAATAAAATAACAGACTTGACCTCTGTTTAGAGCATATTGTGAATATTTGATGTTACCTGACAACACCAGCGCAAATAAAGGCTCCGCAATGATGACATGGTAGACAAATAGCCCAAGCCTGTGTCGGTGACTCGTACACACCTAAAAACAAGCACAAAGTTGTCTCGGTTCACTTTGTTTTGTTATATTTGGGAATAGAAATATTATCATCATTTGTCTGCACTTTTTGCCTAACTCATTTATATATATATTTTTTTTTTCAGGGATGATGGTCGCTACGGTGGACAGCAATTCAAAAGGTGACACTTAAATATATGCAATTCTATATGCAATAGATTTTGACTGGCGTGAATGCTCATCTTTCCGTGACTGTGGACCTTGAAACGAGCAAAATGAGTTAAATGAGTGCCTTGTAAAGGGAAAAAAAGGAATCTTAATTCGTGTTCAAAATGCTTAAACCCTCATTCGCTTAATTAGGCCCATTGTGAATCCTAACCAAGCTTTTCTCCATATACTAGCTAGCATAGGTTTGCACTGGCAAAAAAACATGCCTAAGTCAGCTTAATGAGACTCTAAATCATCCATGGGTGCGAATTTGAGTGTGAATGGCTGTTTGTCTATATATGCTCCGCTATTGGCCGATGACCAGCGCAGCGTGCAACCGGCCTCTCGCTCAAAGTCAGCTGGCGTAGGCCCCGCTCCACCTAATGAGGACAAAGTGGTATAGAAATGGGATGGATGGCCCGACCATTATCAATCTGCACTTTTGCTTTTCTTTTACTTTGGCAATACATCGAAGATCCCCAAAGAAAGTGAAGGAATAAAAGAACATTAGCGACATGATGTTCTGTACCTGCTCTTTTAGAGTGATTTAACTTCAGAAAAGGTTTAGATGAGTCCACTGTTTGGATGGAGGACTCAGCAAAATACCGACAGCAACACATTGCGATGCTCTGTGCTCATTGACAATCTCCCCCACACGCTAGCCATTTCCCGGCCATAGAACTAACTGTGAGTTATGATGACAAGAATCTGTAAGGACTGTTGTTGTGTTATATTATAGCTCTATTGCACGATCGACTGCACGTATGAGTTAGTCACTCAATTATAAAAAGGCATCGGGCTGGACGTAATGCATTATAACTTCTGCGTACATATCTTAGTCACTCATGGAAAGCATCTAAAATGAGAAAATGTGGCTAATGGTATTTCAGTTCTATTATATGTTGAGATAAACTGTTGTAGTAGGACAATTAAAGGGCATGACTAATTCATCAAGGCTTATTGCTGGTAAATTGTATTCTTAATGTAATGTAATGTGCTCCCTTTGTTCATTTGAAATTATATTGACTATTTAGAGAAGAGTAAAACAAATCTAATGTGCATCGTATACAATTGTGCTTGGCAGAAGAAAATTGTTCAAATTTCCTGGAAAAAATAACCTATCTTAAATGACACAACATTGGAGATTTTGCATTGACTGCCATTCTGTCTGCTCTTACTTGCGACAAAAAAAAAATGCCAAAAGCTCCT
This sequence comes from Stigmatopora argus, assembly GCF_051989625.1. Taxonomy (NCBI): domain Eukaryota; kingdom Metazoa; phylum Chordata; class Actinopteri; order Syngnathiformes; family Syngnathidae; genus Stigmatopora; species Stigmatopora argus. The sequence goes on along the minus strand of NC_135400.1, from coordinate 15,027,362 downwards.
CCCCCAGATTGCTTAATGGTAATCCTTGTAACAAATAGGACAGACACTGACCTGTCAAGGACGAGTTCCTCCAATTTATGCAAGTCGCAAGCAATGTACTCCAGCGCCATGTCTGTTATTCGTGGGCACCACGACAAGTCCAAACTGCGCAGCTTCCGCAAGTTCTCAGCCACCAACTCCACGCCGTCGTCGGTGATTTTGGAGCAGCCGGACAGGCTGAGTGCCGTCAAGTTGGGAAGGCTGTGGACCATATTTACCACGCCGTGATTTGTGATCTCCCAGCACGAGTGGAGTCGAAGGGTGTGGGTGGTGTAGCCCTGCGTTAGCAAAGAGGAGGATGCTAGTTCTTTTATGGAACGCTAATTGATATCATGGAAGTCAAGTCAAATTTGTTCACTCATATGCTGGTAATTCTATTCTCATTGTAGTGAGAACCAGCTAACCAGGTGACAGTGGTATTGTTTATAATTAGATTAGTTCATTCATCAGTGGGTTTGTTTGTTAGCTCTAGTTAAAAAAAAAGAAGCTAACCAACCAATCAAATAGTTATTTTGAAAAAAGCAAGATATGAGTGTATAAGATAGCCACTAAATACACATACCAAGTAAAATACATAGTTTCAGAACATAATGAACAAATTTGTAAAATATCTTGTCGGTCAATGCTAGCAAGAAGGGCTACTAAGAAGTTTTTTTTTAATTAACTTAGAGAGAAAAAAGATTTCACGAATCCATGGATGTTAGAACAACTTGGTCTCCGATTAGCCTCACATTAACAGAGTTGAGGTAGCTAACCACTAAATTTGGCTATCCAGCCAGCAACGTAATTGACATTGTGTGAGGTGAACAATCATATTTTACTGTCACGCGGTTGCTAATCTCTCATGTTTTAAAAGCCCACCTGTTTAGCTGTGAAGTAGGCCATGGCCGTGTCGGTCACATGATAGGCCTGCAGGCTGAGCTCGGATAGGTTGGGCAGAAGCTGCGAGATGGCGGCGATGGCGTCATCCGCCACGTTGATGCAGTCGCTGACGCTGAGCGATGTTAAGCGGGCGTTTAGGCTGGACCACAGGCCGGCTTCCGTGAAGTCGTTGCACCCTGACAGTTCCAGATGCATCAGACCCTGCATCTGTTCCAACATGACCTGCAATACAAAACCCACATTTGGAGATTGGGTCTTTCATTTTTTTTTGGTTGGACCAGACTGTCATGATCATGATGTACTGTACTTTTAGTATGTAGACTTAAGCGTAATTGGAAAAACAAACGTTGAAGCTGCAATTAATTTCAACACCCACAACAGTAGATAAAACCCTTATAGTGTAAATTGTGGTTTCAGGCAGTCAACAGTTCCAGCTTTCACCATGGCAACCATCCACTCCATCCAAGAATAGCACCCTTGCTTAGCAGGTATGAAAAGCCATCTGACGAACACTCAACAGCTTTTGCTCAAATTGCTCAAAGCAATGAAATACGAAAACACGTTAAGAAATATAAAAGAAAGATAACTTCTGTTTGCAAATGCCACCGATGGCCAAATATTTTTGGCTTAACAGAGCCGAAAACCCTGAAAAACGTGTTTTCTTAACTCGAAAATATTCAGTTTTCAAAGTTTTCAAAGTAAAATAAAACAACCAAAGCTGAAAGTGACTTACCTCTAATCCAGCGTCCGTGATGGTGGACCTCTTGAGGCTGACGGAACGCACACCTTTCTTGGAGAGGGGGTAGTTATCAATGAACTCACAAATGTCCAGGTCTGACACGCCCACTAGGCAAAAAGACTGAAAGCCGCGAAGGGCAAAGGCCTGTAGACTGACAAACTCCTTGTCGCCGTTAGGTAAGAGGGTATAAAGCTCTTTGGCGTGCAGGATGGGAGCCACGCCCTCCCAGAACTTGGGTTGATACAGCACCTTCCGCCACGTCTTGCATACCTGCGCCAACGTACATTTCTCGGCTGCGGTGAAGTACCACAGCAGTCGGTTGAGCAGCTTCTCGTCCAAGACCAGCTGGCGTTCCAGCAAGATGGGTTTGGGTAGAGTCAGCGGGGGTAGGCGTAGGGACGACGGCTTCAGGCCCACCAGTTGCTTTCCGCTTTCCAAGTCGCAACCGAGGATGGTGGCCGCCGAGTGCGGCATGACAGCCGAGTGCGGCATGACCGCGTTGTCCAAGTGGAGGTGGTGGTGGTGATGGTGGTGGTGGTGGTGGTAGGGGAGGGAAGATGGCGGGGGAGGCAGAATAGACGGAACCGAAGAGGACTGGCACAGGCGGTTCTTGGCAGCGGGGGTACCCTTGGTGATGCTGGCACTGCCCAGACCGTTGGGCTGGCTGGGGGGCAGTTTCACCATCCCGTTGCGAGTCACGCAGGGAGTCTTCAGCTCACTGGGTGTGGACATGTTCAACATTGGGAACCTGGGGACGATAGGACACGGTCTTAAAAATACATCGGATTTAATTTTCTATGACTCGAGTCAATCGACAAACCAATATCTGCCAATAAACCAATGATGGCGTTCGGCTAACGTCTTACCATAATGTCATGCTGATGATGATGGCTATGACAATAAGTTGGCCTCCACAGTCTGACATTTTACAGTATTTCTGGATCATATAGTATAGTACACAGGTGTCAAAGTGGCGGCCCTGGGGCCAAATCTGGCCCGCCACATCATTTTGTGTGGCCCGAGAAAGTAAATCATGAGTGCCGACTTTCTGTTTTAGGATCAAATTAAAAGATTATAGATGTATATTATATTTCCTGATTTTCCCCCTTTTAAATCCATAATTGTAATTTTTTAATCATTTTTTCCTGTTTTTAGTTCAAAAATCATTTTGTAAAATCTAAAAACATATAAAAAAGCTAAAATAAACATTGTTTTACATCTATAAAAACTGAATATTCAGGGCTTTTAATCCAGTTCTTTTAATCCATTTATAAAAAAAATCTAAATATTATATCTAAAATGGTCCGGCCCACGTGAAATCAAGTTGACGTTAAAGTGGCCCGCGAACCAACCCGAGTCTGACACCCTTGTTTTACAGTATCTCTGGATCATATAGTATAGTACATATACATAAAGGCAAGTTTGACTCTGCTTCCCGATGGGAGTTAAATGCCATGTGAAAATGCAAACACTTGAGAGTGTAAAAGCCTCACGGCCCGTGGCCTCATCTTGCCTGTTCTCTGATCTCGCTGTATCAACAGCAGGAGGAGGCTCACGGGCTCCTACTGATCAGTTATGTAACACCCTGACTTTCCGGCTTCACGCACAACAGCATCCTTCAGCCCAAGCTTGCCAAAACAACCAACTGTGCAAACAGCCCATGCCACATCCATGTTCAGCACATGTACACATATGTAAATCTGTGCTTGCCATCCATTGATCCGCGCGAAACCCTTTCCGAGCTTGATGGAAATTTTTGCCGGTCCCTTAGCAGATGGAGCCTGCCTCAGCTGGAGCATCACCAGGTTCCTCCATTACATAACACAACAACAGTTGGTTTCAGCTAGACCGGCTACAACCAGCACTGGTAAGTGTAACATTAATTTTCACATGAAGCAGTTTCAGAAACAGACAGTAGCACTAACTGAAAATAGCTTGAACTATTAATTTCCCGAATACGGGATGAATAAAGTTATCCAATCCAATCCAATAAAAACTGCCCGCACCCTTTTTTTCACTGACATTGTGACCCGGGCCCAAAATTGGAAGATCCGCATCTACAGCCAGTTTTATGGAATTGAACAATTTGTCAATGGTAAGCAATTAATTTTATTTTAATGTAGTTAATTTTGCAACACTTCCTTGTCATTTTTGGTTACTTACAGTTTACTTAATGTAAATTATGGATTATTTTTAAGGGTATTTCAAAGCACTTTCTAATGATTTTTGGGCATTTCTAGGTTATTTCTAATTGGTTTTGGGGCCCTTGCTAACTCATTGGCTGCCATTGATGGCACTCAATTCCCAAACTTCTGGGTTTACAATAACCATGCCACAAAAAACAGCATTTGATTCTGTATGTGCAGTATGAATGACCTACAAAGTGCCTGTCAGACAGAACAACACCACAGGTTGAATTCGATGCCCTAGTGGCCCACTTCTGGGCCGCGGGCCGTATGTTTCGAACTGCACAGGAGCACTTTTCTGCGCAGTCGGAGCTACCTAAACAACTCTTCCTTTACGGTTCAATGGCGCTGCCGGTGATGTGTGCTTGGGAACGAGTCAGTTAAGAGGATAAGTCAGCCCGGGCTGTGAAGTGGAAATGTATAAATAACTCATTTTCCATCTGACTTCCATGATTCATGGAGCCAAATTCAGCACCTTTGCCATCAACATTTCTGTCGGCGTTATTAATCTGAGTGCCAGCATCTCACTAATCACTTCACATGTGAATGTTTTGATTTTTTTTCCTTTTTCTATCGTACACACTGCCAGGGATTCTTAAAACATAAACTGGGGTACTATGACATCCACTAAATGCATCTAATGAGCATGGAAGTTCATTCTTACGTATACAAAATATGTCTTAGCGCATTTGAAAACACATGAATGAATTGGAAACATAGCCTTTCTAGCATGTGACATTTCTTTGTATCCCCGCCGTGCTAACGAGCTCGTTGCGCCATTCATGTGTGTAAAGCGATAATGTAAAATGTGTAAAAAATGTGCGTTTCACTGAGCTGAAGAATACTATGTGCTAAACTCCAGTAATTATACAAAAGCCATGCAGTCGCTGACTGAAAGTCTACGAGCAGTTTCTCCTTGTAATAACACAGCATTTCACTTTTTTTACATTTCCAAATGTGAGGATAGTAAATAAAAGTATAAAGTGAGAGACAGTTATTTGTTGAAATAAAGTTTGGGATCATAATCACCTCCTTTAGCAACGGGGATTTAAACTGCGATATATTTGACGATAAAGCGAGAAGCTAATATTCAACAACATAAAATGTGCATTTTTAAGTGTAAGTAAGATCTTGTTTATCATAAATATGTATATAAATGACATCTATTCATCAGTTTTCTACAGCAGTTTTCAGGATTTTGGCTTGCAACAACATTGAAGGAAATCCCATCAGGAGATCTCACCATGAATTTGATCACATAATAAGTTTACATTACCGCTAAAAAGACTACTTCACAAACTAAACCACCAAAAAACTTTGGGTTACAGGCAGTTAGTTACATAACAATAGTTTTTTTCCCCCAAACTACACCTTAACAAAAACAGCTTCCAGCTCTCTTTTGCAAATGGCCACAAAACAACCTGTCATGGCCAACACAAGAGCACAGATGCATTCTGGGAGCAGAGGGCCAGACTGCATATTGTGCAAACTGAGCGCATACACAGCTCAAAATAGCTTACAAGCTTTTATTAAGCTGTCTAATGTTGTAAATAATCATTTCCTACCCACCAAGCCAATGACTTTACCATTGAACAGATCATTTCTCTCAAAAGTCATATCATAAAATCTTCAAATTGTATTAGACATTAGGGCATTATTATGGCAGATTCATGTCTCAAATGTCAATATTGTACGTAGTCATCCATCCATATTCGGTCGCAATTGTCTCGGTTAGAGTCAGTTTTGTTATCAATATATAAAATGTTTGGATGTCTATTTATATTTTAAATATTCAGTTTTTTATAGATCTAAAACCATGTTTATTTTAGCTTTTTAAAATTTATTTTTAGATTTAAAAAAATGATTTTTGAACTAAAAACACAGAAAAAATTGATTAAAAAATTACAATTATTGATTTAAAAGGGGGAAAATCAGGAAATTTAATATACATCTATACTCTTCATTTTAATTTGATCCTAAAACAGAAAGTTGGCACTCATGATTTACTTTCTCGGGTCGCACAAAATGATTCGGCGGGCCAGATTTGGCCCCTGGGCCGCCACTTTGACACTTGTGACCTAGACTGTTTTTTAAAGAAAATATTCCGGCCATTTTTGTCAGCCTCCTACATTGAGGTATATTAAAAAAAACTGAAAAAAAGTGATTCAGCAGAAATACATAATTGCCATTGTTTCAACCTGGGTAATATTTATACTCTTCACCAGTATAAGTCAAAGGAGAGAAATGATTACAAATCATAAATAGAAAGTGTCAAATTAAACAAGCGGTGATGTGAACAATAGAATTGATACAATAGGAGGACATTAATTAGGCTATTTTAAGCACTGTCAATGAAACAAAAGCTGATTAGACAGTTTGAAGTCCAGTTAGCTTTTAATGCAATCTTCGTTACTCATGTTGACTAGTGGTCTAAGGTTTAATGAGGGATTTAAAAGGATTTGGGGATCTAATGCTGATAATGCTGTTAAATTGCATCCCTCGACAGGTTGCTGCTGTCTATTTGTTTTTCTTTGCAAATAAACAAAAACAACTAAATAAAAAAAACAGAAACAAGGTGAGTTTATGGCCAAAATGGTACAAAAAGAAGCAATTGACTTTTGGATTCTGATTAGTATTGTTTTGAATCGGCATAGAATAAAGTTTTTTGTTCCTATCATTAAAAAAAAGCACAGTGGTGTTTTTCCATTGTGTTTTTAGATCACATGCCCTCATCTCATGCCTGTTTGTATATCAATCATATATATATATTTTTAAAATTGAACAAGAACATGTGTTTTTTTCCCATAAATTGCAAATGAACTGGGAAAGTTAAAAACATGTGACAGATAGAAACTGAGATCAGTTTTATATTCTGCTCCCGAAAATGAATATGTCCAACTTAAAACAACTTATATATATAAACAAGGAAATGTGTTGTCCAGTGCATTCAGATGTTTGTAGTAGTCAATAAAATCAAATTCTACATTTACACCATTCAGTCATTGTATATGCAGTCCGAGTTTTTTTAGATGATACTGTATGTTCCTGAACAGTGTAGACTGTAGAACTTGAAGTGACAAAGAAACCTGTTGTTGATGTTACTACTAGCCTGAACAGCATCAGTCATTGCCACCCGAACAAACCACGTTCATGGGAACTCAAGGCCTACAACAACAACAACAACAACAACAAATCAGATTCATCAAATCAAATAATTTGCCAAACCAGATCCCAAATACAAGCCACAACAACAAGATCTACAACCCAAAAATCCCATTGCAAAAAAACCCATAGCCGAGGCCGTTACGTCACTCACAGACGCTGACGTCATTGTGTCGGTTAATAATCCGCATCTCGATGCGGCGTCGTCTCCCCTAGGATGCGCACCCCCACCCACCAAAAAATAAATAACAAAAACCAAAACAAATGCTGTGTGCCCCCATCCCCGTGCGCCACCGACCCCCTTGCGATCTCTCCTCCGCCTCACGGCAGCGGAGGACCGCAGTGTGGATGCTGGCTGCTGCCATAACCGCCGAGCGCATCTTCTCCATCCATCCATCACGGCCCCCACGCGCGCACCCTCAGTGACTCACGCACGTTTGTTTCCATGGCCAGCACTCACCTCTCGGATGGTTATCCTCTCGATTTTTAATCCATGATTCTAACAGTTTCCCTCTCGATCACGTTCCTCCTAGGGAAACGAAGAACCGGGATTTGAGGAGGCCGCCCCGCCTGCCTGCCTGCCTGCCTACCCGCCTGCCCGCTGTATTTCCTAGCGCCAGGCCAGCGATGCACCCACGGAGCCCGTGGACGCCACGGAGGAGGAGGAGGAAAAGGAGGAGGATCCAAAAGTGCGAAGCATTCACACGCAGGTGGCCAAACCACAAACGGTTTATCCCTCTTCTTCTTCTACGCTAGGAAAAAAAAGGTGAGCGAAGGGGCGCTTCTGTTGTGTTTTCGATCGTCCTCCGGCACAACACAAGAGCGCTCGCGTAATTTGTCCCCCCCACCCCCAACCCCACCCCCCAAACACGCGCGCGCGTGCACGTACACGCGGCTCTCGTGTCATTTAAAGAGATAGGATAGGATGGGGCAGCTGTGCCCAGAGCTTCTTTCTCCCTCTCCTGCGTCTTATGTAACCCGAGCAGTGGCTTCTGCTGATGGCTACGCTGCCTTGTGCAATAAAGGTAGAGGATCGCGTGCACACCACGTGACTATGATCGGTGTGCGTGTGCGTGCGTGCGTGCGTGCGTGCGTGTGTGCGTGCGTGCGTGCGTGCGTGTGTGTGTGTGTGTGTGTGTGTGTGCGCGCGCGCGTGTGTGTGTATCGACGCTGTGTGGGGGGCTAGGATTTGTTAGGCGTCTGATCCGAGTCGCTTTATCCTCATTAGAGTCGCGGGGGGTGCCGGAGCCATTCCCAGCTGACTCCTGGCCAGAGTTAGCAGACACCCTGAATCGCAGGGCATAAGGAAACAAAGGACAAGCATGCACACTCGTACCGATGCCTAGGGGCAATTTAGAGTGTCCAATCAGCTTACCATGCATGTTTTTGGAATGTGGGAGGGAACTGGAGTGCCCGGAGGAAACCCACGCAGGCCCGGGGAGAACATGCAAACTCCACACAGGTTTGAACCCAGGAGCCCAGAGCTGTGAGGCCGACGTGCTAACCACTCGCCCCACCGGGCCGCTATATATAAATATACAGGGGTGTATCCGGGGCATAGTATACATCTTTGGACATACTGTATCCTTTTTATCCTTTTATTGGCGTCACCTCCTTGAGGAAGGCACACCTGTTCACCACTTTCCCTCCTCTGCATGTTCTGAATCTGCATTTTTTTTCTCTCTCTCTCTCCCTCCTTCTTTCCAGGCTCCCTCCCTTGCCATTTCTCCCCAAGTCCAAGACTGAGGCTAAGAGGGAGCTGTAGAGCTTTCTATTTATAGACTGTAACCCGCCCTGCTCAGCCTCCCACCCTCTTCGACACAAAGAAATACACCCACACAGACTCGCACAAAGCAAGCGTGGAATGGACAAAGCACATAGACACACACACACGCACACACACGGACACCCACACTGAAACAGCAAGTGAATTCATGCATTCACAGTGTAAATACAGAAGCGCAGTGTGCACACTTGATGTAATACAGGCAGAAAATGTCAAGTGCAAAGCAAAGACACATAAAAAGGCAACGTACGCTCAATGTGGCGAGCATACGAAAGCATCAATAATGCAGTGATTTTTCGGAGGAGGAAAGGAAACACGCCATGTAATGGATATGGGGGTGGGGGGCTTCCGCGCATGCATGTCTTTGCACTAGATATTACTGATGCTGTGGGCATAAATCTGTTTACAAAGTCACATTGTGGGGACTCGTGTCCCTTTTGCTGACAGGAAGCACCATTCATTCCATTTTAATCAACGCTTTCAAAAAGGCTTAGTTACCATAAGAATAGATAGAATGTTCTTTCACCAGAAGGAACCAACCTGCCAGTAATTGTGAAATGATAGCATTGAAGTAAATATATACTTCAGATTTATTCAGAATTGTATTTTAGCTATTTATTTTATTCAATAAAATGTAAAGTATCTATAAGGATTTTACATATACTCTCATTATCTTTCTCCATTGCAACTTAAAAGAGTATTTTTTTCAACTATTAGAACTGTAAGATTCTCAAACAATTTTATTTGTGTTGAAACGCACTATTTTGAATTTCTTAAACATATAATATAGCAATAAACAGGGTTGTATGGACTATAAATACTTCCGAAATGTATGTTATTTTCAAAACATGGTCAGTTTTCTGGTGTATATGCATTATTGCTACTTTATGCATGTAGAGAATATGCAATGTGACCTTGATTGACAGTGCATTGACCCCGCCAACTTAACCTTTCATTTACATGTCAGATGGATCAGACTTCCAAGCTCAAGCTATGAAAAGTGCTCTGTTCTCAATGTGTATTTCACGTCAGAAGCGGCAACATTGTGCTGGAAAGTGATCGGCTACATTACCGTCCTAAAAACTTGGGGTCAAAAGAGGACGACATCCCACAGAAATGAGTGCTACTGCTGGTAAGAATACAAAATATTGAATTCAAATCATGGAAAGATGAATGAAGACAGACACCTCAACACATGTACACACATAGGAAAGCGGCACTGCAGTGAAGATGACTCAGCCACTCGGGTTGCCATGGAAACACACCCTCTTTGCAATCAGTCTCTAAGTAACTGCTGTTGCCGAGGACTGAAATTTTGCATGTGCGTGCGCTCACATTCAGTTGTGAATAACCATTAAGTCTATAAAAAGGGCTCCAAAAGAGACGGTTCATTTCGTCATGTTCAGAAACTGTTCTATTTCAAAAATAATACATCTTTTAACGCACAATTAACTTTACAGATTTGGATATCGTTGAAAAAAGTGTTTAGCGTGAAGCACCCTAGACACGCCTGCACCTCTGATGCATATTTATTATTATATCACTACACCACACAGCAACGTAGGGGTCTTCAGAACACGGCCTGGGGGCAAACTGTAGCCTGCTGCCCAGTTTTTATTGCCTCGCAGCAGATTATAAATCATCAATATGACAGTCTGTTATATTTCTCAGTTTGAACGGTAGATAGAGATAACCACTTAAAACGGGGACTTTTTCACTGGAAAAGTGGTTATGCAAATATAAATAAATGATATATTATATCATTTGAATGATCTAAAAGTGTTTAGAGATCCTAAATATAATGTATTCAGTGAGCCACTTGCCTGCTCTTCATTGACTAAACACACACACACACACACACACACACACACCAGATGGCATATTGTATCAAGTGTACCATAATGTCTTTGTTCCTACTGTGACTGAGGTTACAAAAAGATGAATATGATGTTCATTTCTGTCCCAACTCTCTTTTTCAAAGCTGTAACTCTTCAATTTTTCCTTTCGCATTCATACATTTCCCCACTTTGTTTTCCCCTTCTCTCCATTCATGTCTTTCATGCCATTCATAGTGCTACACTACCAAGCTAAGCTAACACAGGCACCTTGCCCACCCACTGCAAGCTTCTCGTCCAAACACTGATCGGTGTGTTCGGACCGATTGACGTCAGAAATGACGCACGGCGGACTGGGATGTCCGCCGCTATCGAAGGCCGGTATGCCGAGGCCTTGGACACAAGTATTATTGGCCAGCAGAGGGAGAGATACACAAAAAGAATAGAATGAGTGGGGAGGGGGAGTTTTTCAATGAACCTTAGAATATCATGCTGATTTGGATTGTTCTATGAGAATTATGTAGCAATGTCAACCCTCTTTTGGCCCTGGGCTTGGGGACTTGTTTTTTCTAATAAGTTTGAATTGCGATTGTAGGATATCAGGACATGACTGGTTAGCATATGGGCCTCCCAGTTCAGAAGTTGCGGGTTCTAGTTCCAACGCCGGCCTTCGGTTCTGAAGTTTGCTTGCACTTTGGTTTTCTCCCACATTCCAAAGACATGCATGGTAATTTAACTTGGATGGGAATAGACGTCCAATCTATTTGTACCTGGAAGGCTGGAAGCAAGTGAACATGTTTCAGTGACAGTGATGTGACTGGACATTCAATTTTAAGTCAGCCCTCCCAGTCGAATTCAAGTTTATTTTTATAGCCCTGAATCAATAAACGACCGCCAAAACAGTTCATAATCATTTGAAATGCAAATTATATACCATTGACGGCAATAGATGTCCAAACCATTTGACCCAGGAAAGATAATGATTGATCAACCCCATGGACTGCAATAGGCACACTTTGCATTTTACATTTAATGCTGTTGGGGTCCCTCTGGTGGTGACAATGTCAATTACAATATTGCCTCCAGATGTTACCAAATGGGATTAAATGTGTTTAATTATCAAAGAAGAGTACAATTAAAAGATACTAAGTAAGTAAAACTAAGTAAATCCTGTTGAAATTAACTAAAAATTAGCTTGAAATGAAAAACAAACTAATAAAGAATAAAAATAAAGAATAAAAACCAATAAAAATATACCAAATGCAATTCAAAAACATAAAAAAATAAGTCAATTTAGAAAAAAAAACTAAACTGTATTGAAAAATCCAAAACTGCGTACCGCTACAGTGCGATGTAATTCACACCTGTAACCGATAGGGGCGCTAACCCCCAAAAAGCGCCATTTGACTGCTTCTTCCCGCACGAAGAAGGCTAACCAAACAGAGCCACAAGCTAACTAACAACGAGTTAACTTGCAACCGATTTGCGATACTTGACATTGTAAGAAAATAAAATATAAACCCGGGGTACTCCGTTAACGTTACCGCTGGAAGCGGGCCATGCAGCTCCCCAAAAGGTAATGAGCCGGAAAGCCTTCAGGTCTCGGCTCGGCGGTGCCCACAAACTGCAGCCACACCGGAATGACTGGCAGCCCAGGTTGGTGCTCTCATTTGGGGATCACTCGCGAAAATAGAACGCTGTGATTTTGGGGCCTACGCCCAGCTTCTTCGGGAAGATCCCACAGTTTGATGGAAGGTGTCTCGATTTTTAGCCACATGTTCAGCGAAACGTGGCCTAGTGTTGGCCTGGGAGAACATTACGTGCTCACTCAACAGCCCGTCACTTGTCTAGTTTAGGCGGTTTTCAATCTCTGCGTGCAGCTTTGACATGGTAGTGTTATGCTAGCATTTCCTTTAAAAGAAAATTGGAAATATTGTCATGGCATGCAACTGATTAGCAATTTTGCTAGACATCGGATTGCAAAACGCGCGTTAACGCGTTAAAAATTGTGACAGAAATGCCTTTGTTTGGAGCTGGCGCCTAGCTAGCTTCTGTGGCGTGTTTCGGGATACATTACACGCGTGGATGCAATATTAACAAAATGTTTTTTTGGTTTAAATATAGTTAGTTTTTTATGAAGGGTTATGATCACGGTAAATTGGTTTGAAATAATACATAGCCTCAGCAGGGTTCAACACGACAGGCCGTAGAATACACTATCATTTTCGTTTCCCCCAAACTTGCAATAACCGGCTCTCATCTCTTTGGAACAATCCTCCCGTATCATTGCCACCCGTTTTTGTGTGCTCTTGTGTATTTATAGCCATGATAATATGCGGCTGATAAGGCAGTGTTTCCTATTGAACTATGACCATGTGGAAACAACATTCACGAAGTGACTGAACGCCTGAATAACGTGCTGTTTGCAAATATTTGTATCTAAAAACAGTGTGATTCTTGGCGTCTTAAACTTTTGGGTGATCAAGTTCAATATCATTTGGAATAATTCATTAAATCAGCCCAAATTCTGTGGTTATCACATTGAGAGACGTATCTACTAATTGCAAACAATTGCAGCAGCTGGGATTGATAAACAATTAGATGAGGGAGTCAAATTCATTTTTTTCACGCGTTTCCGTCCAATATGATCATTGTATTACATTTGAAACAAATTGAATGATAGCTTCTTAAACTAGAGGTTGGTAAAAAAAAGTTTAGTTCAACAATTATCCAAACACTAAAAGAAACTAAAATCAATTTTGCATTCTGCACCCAAAAATGTTACATTCAGGTGTCTGATCTACAACAATAAAAACCGTGTTGCCTGATCATAAAGAAAATTTTACACCGAATTACATCATAAAACTCGCCTGGATGAATAAAAACCAGGCCATTGTTTGTATTTCAAGACTAACAAACTGTTGCTCACAAAAATCTTGATGATTTTGATGTATCCCTTTTTTTCTTTAACATGTTGATGCCTTAAACAATCCACCCCTTCATCGTTATTTATTTTTAAAATATTCTGCTCTACAGAGTTGATAGTGTGCCATTCATCGAAGACGCAGTGAGGTCCAGAGAACTCGGTTCGGCAACACTTTCTGACACATTGCCCTCCAGCTTGGCTGAGCAGCCAGTGGTGCCTAGCAATGCCTATGCTGATACGGATGCCCTCCAGGAAGAGGGTGAGGCTCATAGAAAGAGCTTTTTCAAATAAATAAAAATTGATACAGCCTTATGTTTGCATCACTCAGGTGGATTTGAAGCTGATCAAGGTGTCTGTGATACTACTTTTGGTTGGAAGTCGCTGGGGCAAGAGTTGAGGCCAAATGACGTGACGGCGGATTTAAACTCTTTTCAGCATGGAAACCGTGCTTTAGCTTCAAAGGACATGAGAAAATCGCAGGGTGAGGCCCTATGAGGGGGGAAAAAGAATAATATTGTATTGTATGGTCATTGTTTGGATAGGTGTTTAAATCATTTTTTGTCAACGTGGTATCGTAGACAGAGGGATGGCCCACTCGGATGAGTCTCGGTTGGCCAACCTCCTGCGCCGGGTCTCAAGGGAGGATGACCGTGATCGACGGTTGACCACCCTCAAGCAGTTGAAGGAATTTATCAGTCACAGTGAGAACAAAGTGGTCAGTAAGAATGTGAATTTTGTTCAAAAGCAAAAAAAAAAAACGAGTAACACAAGTTAAATGGCTAAGTGTGTATATTTGTTTCGCTGCAGAACTTGGTCAAACAGTTGGACACCATCCTCAGCACTTTGAATGATATTTTGAATGAGAGGTAAGATGGACTCTGACATGGTGACAGTCGTTTTATCACAGTAATAACTCGCCACTTTAAGGATGGACACCACATATATGATTAATATTTATATCTATATATATATATAAAAGGCAAATCACAATTAAAGATTTCACTGACTGCTAGAGCACAGTGTCTACCTTCAGAGTTAAATAATAGTATATCACAAAGGTAGCACTAATACAAGATTAGTGTTGAAAGAAATAATTCTAATAAAAAACCCTTCTTTTTTATGGTTAATAGTAGTAAGCTGCTTTGGGAGTTGCGGCAGGATGCGGCGGCCTGCTTGGGTCTTCTCTGCACGGTGCTCAACTACGAGGCGGAGCGCATCTTCAAGTGGCTTTTCCTCAAGTTTGCTGCCAGCACGCGCGACGAGGTCAAGCTGTTGTACCTTTTAGCAACACACCGTGCTTTGGAGGCGGCGGGGGAGAGAAAGGCCTTTACGCAAGTCGTGCAGGTAACCACAAACACACATTGGAATTTCGCCTACCTGGAAATGACTAATGTCATTTATTTGATTGTTTTTTATTATTATTATTTTATTGTATTTTTATTTTTTATTTTTTTGGGTAATCTTGTTTGTTTTCTGTGTTACAGCTGGTGATGGGCAATCTGCAGTCCATCTTGGAGAATGTGGACACTCCAGACCTGCTTTGCCAAAGTGTCAAGTGTATTCTACAAGTGGCCCGTTGCTACCCACATGTCTTCAGCACCAATTTCAGGGTGAGTTTGTTGGATGGTGAATGACGCTGTAGTATACAGACTTCAGTATCATTACTCCATCTTTGCGTCCTTGTTTTTTTTTCCTCTATTAGGACACCGTGGATATCTTGGTTGGCTGGCACATTGACCACACTCAGAAGCATTCGCTCACTCAGCAGGTATCAGGTCAGTGAAAATTCTGCTTTTGAAGGGAAAGGTTTCATGTGTTCTAAATGTTCCCCAAAAGGTTAGTTCTACGGGTTGAAAAGATTTATTCTGAGAAAGGGTGCCATTGGCTATCGGTGTTGTGTGCACGAGTATACTTCATTGTATGTAGGAGAAACTCGTGTGAAGAAATCGTTCAGTGCTCGTAGATATCTGTTATACACGAAAGAGATGCGGCAAAATGATACAACTACAATGATGAACAGCCTCTCATGTGATGGCCACCTGGCTTTCTCGAATCTCGAATTTTTTCTCGTATCTAGAGCTAATTATTCGCTCAATTTTCCTTGTATCTTGAGCATCTCGTAGGTAGAGCTGCTCGTATATAGAGGTACCACTGTATTGCATTTTTTTAAATATGTTTTTGGCCATTTTGAAAACCCATTCAAAGACTAAAGTAATATATACAACAGTTAGATTAAGCATAAAATGTGGCATACACTGTATAATAAATCAGAATCATAGCTCTTAGCTCTGCCTTGTTGCCTTTTTTTGTACTCAAAGCCTGGCTACAGAGTCTGGAGCAGTTCTGGGTGGCAGATTTAACTTTTTCCACCACACTTCTGGGCCAGTTCTTGGAGGACATGGAAGCATATGCAGAGGTGAATTGTGCTCATGTGCGCTTTTAAGACATTTTTTTTTGCTAACTGACTGACTTGGTTTTGTTTTTAGGATCTGGGCCACGTGGTGTCAGGCGAGGTGGTAGATGAAGACATCCCACCGCCTGCGGTGTCGCTACCAAAGCTGGCAGCTCTTTTGAGGGTGTTCAGTACAGTAGTTCGCAGCATCGGGGAGCTTTTTAGCCCCATTAGAGGACCACCCATCACCGAGGTCTATGTCACTGATGTAAGAGCAGTACACGTAAAAAAATGTGTTTCTCCTGGTGTGTTAAATGTACATTTTTCAAATATAGATCTAGTATACAGAGTAAATTCCTTTCCTCTTTACCTTTCAGATTCTTAATCGTGTACTGGCGTGCGTGACCACAGCCAAGCAGGTCCAGTTCTCCGAGGCAGTCCTCACTGCAGGAAATGAGTGTGTAGGCGTGTTGCTGGCCAGCATGGAGCCCTGTGGCCAACTCATGGAGACGGTCTTGGCCTATGGCTTGGACCAGTTGGATTGCTGTCAAATTTGTGGGTCAGACTACAACTTGGCAGTACTCGGCCTTCTCACTCTGGTACGGCCACCTTTAATTCGATTACATTCATTCAGGACAGGGGTCTTAAAATTGGGGCCCACTTGTTGCCCACCGGACAATATTAGCAAACCTCCATTTGTAGTGTTAGTGTTGCCCTCACATATTTTGAGATGAACACAAAAATAAATGCAAATATTTTAAATGAAATGACTGTATTAAAGTATTATGCTTAAATACCATGCTTATTCTTTATTTTTTGTAGCAGCTTTTATTTACTAGAAGTTTATTTTCCAATGTAAAGATGAATGTTTAACGTTTTTTTAATTTATATTATTATTATTTTTACCATTTAGATTGTGGAACAGATCAACACAAAGCTGCCTGCTTCGTTTGTAGAGAAATTGTTGGCTCCTGAATCACCGCTGCTGGAGTTGCGTTTCCATCGAGAGAAAGAGGTTTGTGACCAGGTGTTATTACTCGATATATAAATTCACAAGCATAGAATTATTAAGGATTACACTAGGTTTGCACCCAAGTCCAAAGTTTCCTCAAAACTGTTTAGGTGCTTACAATAGTGCCTAATGCTTGTAACAATCAAAGCTCTTGTGTTGAACTCAATATTTAAATTCATCAGCTAACTTCTGCTAGTCCTTATAAAGTGCAAATGAATGTAATATCTTTGTCTGGATTTTATTATTTTAAATGAAGGACCATGCTTTTCCAATTGTGTATGGCCATTCTACAGGTGGTGTCAGGTATACACGGGGTGTACCAGGCACTCCTGAGCCTGAAAAATATTCCAACACTAGAGGCAGCCTATAAATTGGTATTAGGAGAGATGGCATGCGCCCTGTCCAGTGTTCTTGCAATCCTGGATCTGACGAGTGGGCCCCTGCCAGCCGATAGCCCCTGCTTCAGCATTCAGCACGCTGCTTTCGCTTCAGTCAGCCTAAACCCGGAGAAGGCACAGTTCATTCTCATCTTCAATCTCAGCACTCTCACCACCATTGGGAACACCAAGAATTCACTCATTGGGGTAAGATACACAAGGGGACTAAAATGCTGTAATGCAATTCTGTTTACCGCTCTTCGTTTGAGGAATTTATTGGGCACTCTTGGTTTTGCATCTTAGAATTCAAAATGTTGTCATTGTTCATTGTCCTCATATGATTTCCTTTAAGACAATTTCCAATTATTTCACATCCCCTGGGATTAAACTCTTGAAATATTATGGCAATTCTACCCAACTCCAGGCGGTGCTTTATCAATAAAAGCTCACTGTTCACCACCAAGCAAAATATGAATACTAAAACAATGGATCTAGCAAAGCCTGGTTTGAATGAAGTAATGGACTGTTTTTTTTTCATTGTGTGGTTATTTATTATTATTTTTTACCTGTTTTTAGATGTGGGCTTTGTCTCCCACGGTCTTTGCCTTGCTCAGTCACACACTGATGCTGGTGCACTCTGAGTTAGCAGTCTTCTACCCTGCCATCCAGTATGCTGTGCTCTACACACTTTATTCCCACTGCACAAGGTAATAATATCAGCTTATTTGTTTTTGCAAATTCACAATAATGCCACATCCACCCAGAAACTCTGGTCCCTTGAATTTCTGAGAGTCGTTAGGCCAACCTTGTGTCTCATCTCCCCTGCTTCTCTCTCTCTCTCTCCATTAGACACGATCATTTCATCTCATCCAGCTTGTCGTCATCTTCCCCGTCCCTGTTTGACGGTGCTGTCATCAGCACTGTCACGACTGCCACCAAGAAACATTTCAGCACTTTGCTCAACCTTTTGGGCGGGCTGCTGGTGAAGGATCATCTGTACCCCGAAGCCAGGTTTTTTCTTTCGTCCTTTTCGTGCTTTGTCTTTGCATTATTCCCCCCAAAAAGAGGATTTTAACCGTAAGAAATTTGTCGTTTGCTATGTTTACATATCAGGAGGTTGCTGTTGACATGGGCTCAAGAAATCTCTTTGCTGATGAAAAAGTCAGACACCTACACCCCGCTCTTCTCCTTGCCTTCTTTTAATAAGTTATGTCGTGGTCTCCTGTCCAATGGTAAGGGTTGCTTTTTTTCCCTTGATGCCCTCACAGATGGATGCTTGTTAATAAAATAGGTCTTCTTTTCCTTTGCTGTTTTACTATATAGCCCTGAATGAGGATCAGAGTGTCTGCCTTCAGACCTGCCATAGCTTACTCATCCTCTCCTCATCTTTATCTACAGAGCTTTTGCA
The DNA here is from genome assembly GCF_051989625.1 of Stigmatopora argus. Classification (NCBI taxonomy): domain Eukaryota; kingdom Metazoa; phylum Chordata; class Actinopteri; order Syngnathiformes; family Syngnathidae; genus Stigmatopora; species Stigmatopora argus. The sequence goes on along the minus strand of NC_135400.1, from coordinate 15,008,618 downwards.
AAGGTAAATGCACGATTGTCCCCACAATAATGATGATGATAATAATATTTATGATGATGATAATATTAATTATGATTAAAATGATAATAAAAATGATGATGATGATCATGATCATGATGATAATAATAATGATGATGATAATAATAATGATAACGATGATCATAATAATAATAATAATAACGATGATGATAATAATAATAATGATGACGATGATGATGATAATAAGGATGATGATAATAATAACGATGATGATAATGATAATAATAATGATGATGATGATAATAATGAGAATGAGATTGACAATGATAATAATGATGATGATAATGATAATAATGATGATAATGATAATAATGATGATGATAATAATGATAATATTAAATAATTAGCTTTTTTGTCATTACATGTCATCCCACACTTAACCCTTGGTAGCGAAGGTTTTTCGGTCTAGCAGCAATTAATAGCATCTCATTGCGCTTTGCGGAATATGACCTTACCGTTTACTGAATTTCACTGGTTTTAGGTGCGTGGATGTGTGCAGAGTCCAGCTGGTCCACTCAGCTGTGAGGGTGAGGCAGGCCTATGGCAAATTGCTGAGGACCATCCCGCTGGATGTTTCTTTAAGGTAACATTTGCAATATAAAGTACAAAACTATTTCTATAGCGATTGAACTTTCAATATACAAAATGGCCAACGGTGTGTTTGAGCCTATCAGTATACGTATCATTTTTTTTTTGCTAATCTAGTGAAGAATTGCTATTATGACAATAAAAAAAATGTGTTCCCCCACATTGGTTTTGTCATCAGTAACCACAGCCGCCCAGAGATGACTCAGATATCATTAGCCATCCGTCACCATATGAGCCGAGCATCAAGCAGCACCTTACACCCCCAGGACTTCAGTGATCTCATCAGCTTCATCCTATATGGAGTGCTGCACCGTGGAGGGTATGTACATTAAAAGCAAGCTCATAAATTCTCTCAGACGATAAATTACGTGTATCGGAATCCAGACATTTTATGCAACATGTCACAAACCCAGTAATTTGTATATATATATACCACGGGGTGAACACAGGTTTTGGTAGGAAGACTTAAATCTGACATGTTTTGCTTCCATAACACATGGAATGGAGCTACCTCATTTTTGATAGATTGTGGAAAATATACTTTCTACCCAAAACTACTGATGTGTTAAGGTTAACTGTATGTTTATGTCAGTGGAGTACCACATAAGATTCTTGTCTGTTTTTTTTATAGCAAGGATCCATGGCTGGAGCGACTTTATTACAGCTGCCAGCGCCTAGAGAAACGGGATGGTCGAGGTGGTGCTGATGGAACACGTCCTGGTGTTGTTCCCAGAGCCCTGTTAAAAACTGAAGTGGTGCTGTGGCAGTGGGCAGTGTGGGAAGCTGCCCAGTTCACCGTACTGTCAAAACTGCGAACTCCACTTGGTCGGGCTCAAGACACCTTCCAGACTATTGAAGGTGATACCCAAGTTGTCGCTTGTTTCTGAGAAGTTTACTTAGGCAATAAATGCCCAAACTTTCAAGCCTTTCAAGCATATGGAATAAATATCAAATAGCCAAGCCTCGCCCTGCTATTTTTTTTAAAGGTATGATCCGCAGCCTGGCCGCCCACAGCTTAAACCCAGAGCAAGATGTTGGAGTATGGGCTGGCGCTGGAAGTGACGGGGATGGTCACCATTCTAATCAGCTCCGCATCACTCTACTGCTTCAATACCTTGAGAACCTGGAGAAGCTCATGTATAACGCTTACGAAGGCTGTGCTAATGCTCTCACTGCCCCACCTAAGGTAGACGGACAAGTCTCACTACATAACTATCCGGTTGGAATGTTGAGCACATTTTCAATTTGAAACACTCAAATTTCTCCTTTTTTTGCTTAGGGTATCCGGACATTCTTCTACACCAATCGTCAGACATGCCAAGACTGGCTGACGAGGATCCGCCTCTCGCTCATGAGGGTCGGTCTCCTCTCTGGACAACCAGCGGTGACTGTTCGTCACGGGTTTGACCTTCTTGCTGAGATTAAGAACAACAGCACTCAGGTAGGAAGAAGGACTCAGTCAGTGACAATTTCATCATAGGGCATTCATGATGCAAATTATGTATTTATTTATTTTTGTTCATGGCAGGGTCCAGAGTTGGAGATTCCTCTAACATTATTGGCGGAGGCTCTTTGTGAGCTACGCTGTCCTGATGCCATACAAGGTCTTGCTGCGTGGAGCCTCTCGAACACTGGCAAGAGTCTCAGTTGGTTGTCCTCGGTGGCTTTACAAGCAGAAGGACGGTATGCTACCAAGAAATATTTTGTGTTCTTGCTGTACCTATACTGTGAATGTTTTTTCTTGGACTCTAATCCCCAATTTTTCCCTTCATTTGATATGCAAGATGGCTTTTTTGAATGGAAAACAAAAAGTTTGGGGTGTGTTCTGACACGTTTTGTGGCTGTCCCTTCAGGTTTGAGAAAGCAGCTTTAGACTACCAAGATCAGCTGTCTGCAGTTTCAGGGATGGACTGCAGCATCAAAAGTTCTGACTGCTACCTACTCAAACTCTCCAGCAATACCAACAGCCCCAAACATACAAGCAATGGTAATGAATTGTAATCAAGTCTCTTAACTTCACCTAGTCTTGATTGCCATTATAAAGATGATGTACACCGATTTGTATTTTTCCCCGAAAAGGTGATGGCAGGAAGACTGTCCTGCTGAAGTCAAATGAGTGCTCTCCTGAGGTGGCCAATCTCCTGGCCAACAAAGCATGCCAGTGCTATGTGGCACTTTGTGATTGGCCTTCAGTCAAGGAATGGCAGGCCACTGTTCATAACCTGAAACAGAACTCCACCAATCTAGTCGGCATCAACCTCAGGGCTGATTTCAACTACATTCAGGCCTTGAGCCGCTTTGAGGACGGCGATTTGACTGAATGTGGTGCTCAACTGGAACTTCTGCCTGGAGAAGACTTCACTTTGCTCTCCGGTAGCAAGGACAAGATAGGTGAGCGTGGGCCCAATCCTTAAATTTAGCATTGTGTCCAAGGAAATACATGCCGTTATTTTAATAAGGGTGACAAGGAACTATTTTTTAAGGAATACTTGATGGTCCTAACAATGATACACCACTTTTAAGATGGATTCATGAATATTTGGACGAATACTGGGCATCAAATCGTTTCCTAAGCATCCTGATCAACATTGCATGATTCTGTGTCTGGTTTAGATCTAAAGAGGTTTCTGACCTCATTGAGTCCTGATCCTGCAGAACTTCAAAGAGCTATTGAGGTGCAGCTCCTCCGTAGCGCAGTTAGTGCCCTGCCAAAAAACAATCAGCCACCGGACCAAAGGGCCACTACCAACCAAGAGTGAGTACAAAAAGGGACTTGGAAATTGTGGTTCCTCTTTCAGGTCGTGCCTGTTTCAAACAAATTTTTCTTTGACAGAGTACAGCCAAATACTTGTGTTATAGTCTAACATGTCATGTATTTTTACAGTACATTAGTGCGCTGCCTGAAACAAACTGGGAGGATCTGCCTGGGTCCTTTACGCCTGTCAACCCTGACCCTCTCCGATGCCTTACCCACCCTTCCTACTTTGCAGCTTCACTGCACCGTCACTCTGGAAAACACGCTTTCAGGACAAGAGGCACGTACCCCGCTATGCTTCTGAAAAACGGGTTTGGAAGAATAAAATGCCATTATCATGTCATTTTACCAAATCTTCTTAAAAGGAAAATCACTTGTCTGTTGATGGAATGAAAAGACCATCGTCGGCGTGAATTGTTATTCAATAGTCGTCTTGGAAGTGGGATTCATTTGTGGGTTCTGTTTGTATTTGCTGTAGGACTCCGTGATTCCTTTGAACAGTGAGGCGTTAAGCTCATGTAAACAACAAGATGTCCAACCTTTCCTGCAAGCCCTCAGATACACTTTTTTTCAGAGACAACTTCTCAACAAACTAAGAGGTAATCCAATCAAATATAATATTTATCACCAAACTATTGATAAAATGTATAATATTTCACCCAGGTAAACCTGATAATGAATAATATACCAAATTGAATGAAAACCAAAAAAGTAAAACATAATATATTTTAGATTTACCTTTTTAAAATTCAAATCAAAATGTCAATTATAAATAACTAAAGATAAAATACAGTAGAAAATCCAATTGTTCAAAATAGAAAAGCATTTTTTTCATCCTCTTCTAGGATCTTGTCCTTCTACTGATGCCCACCTCATGGAGCTTTGTTTGACAACCGTAAAGTTTGCCCGAAAAAAAGGGAACATTGCCCTGGCGTCCCGCTTGCTCAGTCAGTGTTGCGATGGAACCCGAGACGAGGAGCCCGACGACCAAGTGCTACAGGCCTTCCGTCGCCTGACCTTGGAGGGCACGCTGGGAGAAAAGTGGGGTCCAGAGCTGCAGATAGAAAAGGCCAAAGTAGTGAGAACTTCAGGTGAAGACCAGAATCAGTAATAATTCAACTTAAGATAAATAAGATGGATCCGAAAAGACGCATTTGTGTGTTTGGTAATTTAGTAAAATCCTGCCTGTTTTTTCACAAATCACACGAACGGTTATAACAGATCCAGATTACACTAACAGGACCAGAATGATCATTTTTCAATCCATTTTACAGGCCAATCAATGACAGCCATGGAAATGCTGAGCAGGGCTGCTCTGTCGTATTGCTACGTGGGAAAGAATGAAGGCGCGGCTTGCCGCTCACTGCTCACGCTCTGCAAATGGCTATTGGCTGACTGGAAGGACATGATACCCCAGCTTAAACTGGTACACTTCTTAAAATTAATCCTACGGTGGCATGGTTATCTTTTGTAAAAAAAATATTTAGGATGCAGGATTTTTTTTTAAACAACCTAAATGTGTGCACTGTGCTGTTTTTCTAAAGGTCGTCAAGCTAACAGGGGGATCAAATTCATCTAGCATGTCACCTTTGTGTCAGAATATTTCTTCTCTCCTGGACTTTCCTCTTGTGGAACAGAGCATCCCCCATATCACCACGGAGACCTCAGGTAATTTTGCTTGTGGTTGTATTCATGCATACAATTGTTTAGAAGGAGCCAATTTGGTGTCATTTTTTTAAGTAAAGTGAAGGGAACTCAACATTTTGATGTGATCTAGCTAAACTAATGATGATTACAAGAATGAGGTGAAAGAATAACAAAGTGTCTGATTTCTGCCTAGTGAGTGTTGGTGTTGGGGAGCCAGATTTCGTCCTTGGACAACTCTACCAACTCTCCACCAGTTTAGCTCCTGAGGTTGCCAAGTCCTGGGCAGCATTGGCCAGCTGGGCATACCGTTGGGGTAGGAAAGTTGTTGATAATGCCAGGTAAGTGCATGACGGCGAATATATAGATATATTTTATAGTGATTACATTTGTCACTCCTCACACTGCAATTGCATTTTTTTTCTAGCCAAGGTGAAGGATTGCCTCTTCTTTCTGGAGAAAAGAAGGATATTGAGGAGCTTCTACCTGCAAGTACAAGTCAAGAAGACAAAGAAACCATTTTTAGTATTCTTGGCCAAGCCATGTGTCGACCAACTGGAATACAGGTAGAGTTTATTCCCATTTAACAATGACCAATTAAGTTAAGGTTGACAACTCATCAGTTTATCATTGAATTAACCAACTGTTATTGAAATGTTATCCAGATTGCCCTAATTCTATTTATGATTTGCTTTAGGATGAAGACATGGCGCTCCAGCAGGAAGATGATGAGGATGACATGGTGGATTTAATATGGCGACAGCTAACTGCATCATGTCCTTGGCTGGCAGAGGCCGGCCAACCCGTCGCGGATGGGCTTATCCGTGTTTGGAGACGCGTGGTGGATCGAATATTTGGGCTCTACCGAATCTCTTGCCAAGCATATTTCACGTTCTTGAAGCTCAACGCAGGCCAGGTGAGATGCAGGGAAATCAGGTCGTTTCAGCATTCTCAACCCTGGAGCTATACATGTGTCTTGTGAATGTAGAAATAAGACCAATTCCAAAAAATAATGCTCATGATTGTCAACAGGTCCCTATTGATGAAGACGACCCCAAACTCCTGCTGTCCTGTCAAAACAGCAAACAAAGTAACGATGACGTGATTGTCATGGCAACTCTCCGTCTCCTCCGTTTGTTGGTCAAGCACGCTGGGGAACTGCGGGAAGGGCTCGAGCTAGGTTTAGCCTCCACGCCGACAGCACCCTGGAGGGGTATGCCAAAGTTTTCTCATCATTTCCATGTTAACTATTTTTCTGATAAATTGTACAGAGTTTGATATGTTTTTCTCTCTCTCAGGCATCACGCCACAGCTATTTTCACGTCTCAATCATCCGGAAGCATACATACGACAAAGCATATGCAGCCTGCTGTGCCGAGTGGCCCAGGACTCCCCGCATCTGATCCTTTACCCTGCCATTGTGGGCTCACTCTCACTAGGAGGAGAGGCTCAAAATGCAGGTAGGCCTCTCAAGTTTTATTTTTTTTTGTGTACGGCTCATAACTCAATATAGTTATGATGTTATAACGATCAGTGACTCGAATAGTCCTATTAAAAACTGGGGATTCTGACAGGGAGCAAACTGCCATCCGCTCTGCCCACATTTTTGGGGAGCATTCAAGGAGAAGGCCTCGGTGAGCAAGAGGAAGAGGAGCAGCCAGAGGGTGGCGACAAGGGAGACGTTGCAGAAGAACTTAGTCAAGACCAAGCCATGATGCAAGATTGTTACAGCAAGATAGTGGAAAAGCTTTCTATAGCAAACCCCACCATGGTGCTTCAGGTAATAGTTTTAGCAAATTCTGACATGAACTTCATTTATGAACAGATGACACAATTGTTGTCAACATTTCTTATTGAGATGCTAATCAGTAATGCACGCTGACCAGGTTCAGCAGTTAGTCGGTGAGCTGCGCAGGGTGACATTACTCTGGGATGAATTGTGGCTGGGAGTGTTGCAGCAGCAACACATGCACGTCCTGCGGCGGATCCAGCAATTGGAGGACGAGGTCAAGAGGGTTCAAACCAATAACACTCTCCGAAGGTTAGATTTGTTCAGCGTCTTCCTCCAATGTTGCCATTTCTACCTTGTCTGTGCTGTTTTTTTTAATGCAAAATTAAGACAAACTAGTAACCATTTGTTTTCTCCTCTGTGCATTAGGGACGAGAAGATAGCAATAATGCGTGAGAAGCATTCTGCTTTGATGCGGCCTGTAGTATTTGCTCTGGAACATGTCTGCAGTATCACATCGGCTCCCGCAGAGACACCACATGAGACGTGGTTCCAACAAACCTACGGCGAAGCCATTAAGTCTGCCCTCGAAAGACTGCGGAACCCTCACAATCCTGCCAATCCTGCCAGTAGCTGGCTCCCATTCAAACAGGTGTCCCTTTTTTTTTTAAATCTCAATAATGTGTCGCCAGTTAGAACTCTGAGGATTTATCGTTGTGTTCTTTGTGTCAGATTATGTTGAGCCTGCAGCAGCGTGCTCAGAAACGAGCTAGCTATCTCCTTCACTTGGATGAGATCAGTCCGCATCTGGCGTCCATGAATGCAACGGAGATGGCGCTGCCCGGTGTGGTGTCTGCTTCAGATACAGTCACCATTCAGAGCATTGGGAAATCCATAACCATACTCCCAACCAAGACTAAGCCGAAGAAGATTTTCTTCCATGGCTCTGATGGTCAGAATTACCCATATCTTTTTAAAGGTAAATACCTTTTTTTTTAAAAAAAAAAAAAACTTGTATCTATCTATAAAAGCATGAGTGGATAAAAGTGACGCGTTCAAATACTTTGTGTTTATATATACTGTCAGTGATAACATGGAAAAGGGGTCCTGATCTTATTCCCAACATTTCTAGAAAGTCTAAAATTCAAATTTTCCTGCTTTATTTATTGTTGGCAAAAACCTCATCAAAGAGGAAGTAAGATCATTTTCCCCAATAAAATAACAAAGTGACGTCATCCCATCTTTCAGGTCTGGAGGATTTACATCTGGACGAGCGCATCATGCAGTTCTTATCAATCGTCAACACAATGTTCACCAAGATCAACCAACAAGAGCAACCACGTTTCCATGCACGCCATTATTCTGTCACCCCCCTTGGAACACGATCCGGACTGATCCAGTGGGTGGATGGAGCCACGCCACTCTTTGGTCTATACAAGCGTTGGCAGCAGAGGGAGGCTGTATTGCAGGCTCAGAAGGTAACGGATACTGATATTGTATGCTAATGAATATCAAATATTCACATGGTTTTGTAATGCCTAGTTGCATAATTGAAGCATTTATATCGGGGTTTTTTTCTCCCCCTGACCTATACATAGGCCCAAGATTCGTTCCAGCAGCAGCCAGTAGCTCTTGTGCCGCGCCCTAGTGAGCTCTACTACAGTCGAATCGGACCAGCTCTGAAAGCAGTCGGGCTCAACCTGGACGTAACGCGGCGTGATTGGCCCCTCGGTGTCATGAAGGAGGTGCTTAAAGAGTTAATGGAGGCTACACCTTCCAATTTACTGGCGAAGGAGTTGTGGTGTTCGTGTACCACACCGAGTGAATGGTGGCGGGTCACTCAGGTGATTTTATATTTCATGGATGCACAATTTTACGCCTTCATTTCTTAAGGATTTTTTTGAGTGGTTGTTTCATTCATTTTATTTCTTTTAGTCTTACGCCAGATCCACCGCTGTCATGTCGATGGTGGGATACATCATCGGTCTTGGTGACAGACACCTTGACAATGTGCTCATTGACATGACCACTGGAGAGGTTGTACACATTGATTACAATGTGTGTTTTGAAAAAGGTAAGCGCATGTATTCACGTTCCTTCCTTACTTTAAAATTGATATCCGACTGCTTCGAGAGTCGAGCAGCCACTAGCACTAAAGTAAAACAAAAATTTGCCTTTTTTAGGGAAGAGCCTACGAGTCCCAGAGAAAGTACCTTTTAGGATGACACACAATATTGAGAGTGCACTGGGAGTTACTGGGGTGGAAGGCATCTTCAGGCTCTCGTGTGAACAGGTAAGTCATGTCAAATGTATGGTAAGATATATGTTTGGGGCATGGTTTTTACAATGTATTGCTCTGCACTCGCTGCATGTCAATTTTCTGACTGGCATTGACCGAATTCTACAGTCATGGTCTTCCACATAGATGGAGACGAGAATGTTGTCAATACTTTATCGGCCCGAGTATAAGACGACCCCCATATTATACTTCTATAATGACAATACTAAAAGTAATTCAATTCACCAAAGTTTTCAGCATTTGCTTTAAAGGTATCTAGCGCTATCAAGTGTTGTAAATGGGTACAATGTCTAGACCCTGATTTTAAGATGACCGACTTTTAAAAAAAATGTTAAATCTTATTTCAATGCAAAAAATATGGTTTTATATTTGAGTCGATACGGTACGTTGTTTCTAAATAAGATGCTCCTTTTTAGGTCATTCAAATGATGCGCCGAGGCAGAGAGACCCTCCTGACCCTGCTGGAGGCCTTTGTCTATGATCCCCTGGTGGATTGGACTGCTGGGGGGGAGGTGGGCTTTGCTGGTGCAGTGTATGGAGGAGGGGGCCAACAGGCTGACAGCAAACAGAGCAAGCGGGAGATGGAAAGGGAAATCACACGCTCACTCTACTCTTCTCGTGTAGCAGAGATAAAGGTAAGGCCCCTCAAAAAAAATGAAAGAATAAGAGTAGCTGTCAGTTGTTTTTTGTATACATATAGAACACAGAGTTTACTGTGCGCATTTTGTATAAGGTCAACTGGTTTAAGAATCGTGACGAAATGCTGGCTGTCCTGCCACAAGTGGAAGAGGCCGTTGAAGAGTACTTGGTCCTCCAAGATCTTCTCTGTCAGGGAGAAAAACTTCAGGCCAAGCTTCAAGAAGAGCTTACCTTTCTGGAAGGTGCAGAGAACCATCCAGAGCATCAAATTGTCACTCTGGAGCAGAGGTATGAATGATAGATACACTGCCTAGCATCAAGTAGAGGGCATTGGTTGTCACGCTTGCATTTTCATTGAAAAAAGGACGATGGCTGTCACAAAGTGTCACTGTGTTTTCTAATTGAATTTACAGTTAGCCTAAATATCAGAGAGAAAATAAAAATGCTTGCCTTGTAACAGTCTGGATCTTAGGAGGTTAAAAAAAATTCAAAAATGGAAAATCCGACCAAGCTTCCCTGTAATAAATAAATGACTGACTGTTCAAGACAGGTTGATGATAGAAAGAGTCAAAAGTGTGACTCTCACCCCCAAACTCGGCTATTATATTCAAACTTGCACATATGGAATACAATTCTGAAGAGTAATGCCAACGTTTTTTTTTTGCTTAGGTACTCTGAGCACACGCAGCTGCAATCTCGACAAAGGACCGTACAAGAGGCCATTCGAAGCAAGCTGGCTGACCTGGATCAGTGGATATCTCAGTATCAAGCGGCCTTTTCAAACCTGGAGACCACACAGCTTGCTGCTCTATTGCAGGATATTAGCAGCACCATCGATTTAGGTGAGTTACTATGCATACATTGATGTCACTACCATTCAAGTTGTTCAGGGTCACATTTTACGTAGTACACCCTAGACTGGGGCACAGTTAGACAATAAGCTATGACTACTCATTTTTACACCCAGTGGATATTGGAGACTTTGATTACAAATCAATTCAAATGCATCACAACAAAATATAGATGCATTAATAATTAAATCACCCCCCAGGTCCTCCTAGCTACGTGCCAGCTACAGCCTTCTTGCAGAATGCAGGCCAGGCCCATCTGATTAGCCAATGTGAGAGTCTGGAGGCAGAGGTGAGCGCCTTGCTCCAGCAGCGCCGCGGAGTCCTCCGGATTTGCTTGGAACAGCTGCATAGCTATGCGACGGTGGCCTTGCTCTATCCACGGGCCAACCTTCTGCGCCATCGAACACACCAATGGAAGGCGTGGTTGGACGAAATGCTGAGAGCCATGACAGTAGAGCACTGCCAAAATATCTACAGACAGTAAGCAGAGCACATCCATGAATTATTGTCAGCATTCACAGGTTATCAGCATTTTGATACAAACCTTGGTTTGACTCTTGGGGTCTCATTTTCCGTGCAGATATGAGGTGTTGTTTGCCCCTCAGTCCAATGCAGCCTGCCAGTTCATGTCCAATTTGGAGTTGGCTCTACAGAGGCAGGTGGCAGACACCAATGAGCGCGTGATGCACCAGGCCGAGCGGCTAAAAGCTGAAGGCACCACCGCCGCTGCCTGTGAGGAGCAGCTGAAGGAAATTGAGCACTGCATCGGCGTCTTTCTGCGGGAAAATGGAGAGTCGGGCTCGCTCAGCCTTGCTGGAATCATCACCTCTGCCCTCTGCTCACTCTGCAGGTTCATTGAGTTTATAGATTTATAATAGATTTTCAAGAAATCTGTTAGAAGTCATGTCATGAATATTGAAAATTAGTCTATACCCCACTGTTCTGGATAATGTAAGAAGATGCTTACCGGTGTGTTCACGTAGGCGCAACTTTGTGATGGAGAGTGCGGCGGCCAGTGCTGGAGAGCAACTGGTAGATCTTATGTCTCGGGATGGAGCTTGGTTCTTAGAGGAACTCTGCAGCATGATTGGAAACGTTAGCGCTTTGGCAACGCTGTTGCAGCGTTGCCCTCTCCTGCCCAATGATCTGGAACTCCCATCGCCCTCCGCCACCATCCAGGCTGTTTACCTGGCCAATTCTGTGTATACGTGCTTGCAGGTAATGCAGTAGTCACAAGGCATTTAAAATGATCACAATCAGATTATTTTCCTGAATCTTATATTAGATTTGGCAACTGACTTGGTAGGCACCAGAATGTATTTTAGAACTATTGTGGCTAGTGTATATCAAAATGATCAGTCTGTTAGGAGGGTTTAGTTTAACTACAGTGCTGTTTTTTTGTATAATTTAAGGAAAAAGATTAACACGCTTATTTGTGACTGTTTCCTCATCTGAACTGTAAAATTGAAGGAGCTGAACACCAACTTCCGTCAGATCATCTTTCCCGAGGCTTTGCGCTGTATGGTTAAAGGAGAGCCCACTCTAGAATCCATGTTGGCAGAATTGGAGCAGCTGGTGGATCAGAGTTCCAATGGCCTTGGCTTGCAGGGCTTAGTTGACAGTCTTTTGGCCACAACTGGTCTCGATCATGATGGACACAACCAATGTCTGGACATCACAAGGTAAAAAAATTAAAACAAGCAATTATTACTAAAGTGTGTTTTGAGTATGCCTGTGGGTTGCGCCTCGAAGCGTATGGCAATATGATCCAATACGGCAAAGGCAATATATTGGGAAATTCTTGTCAAGGCTAAAGTCCAATAGCAATATTCATTTTGGCACTTTGTATCGCAATATATCGACAAAATTGCCCAGTAAGTAGTTGTTCTGTGTGCACGAAAACATGTTTTTGCAATTTCATATGCAATGTATTGTCATGAGTTTTGTTTGTGCACTCAGAATGCTGCGCGCTCAGTACTCTGAGCTCATCCAGCCTCGCTGTATGGATGCCACTGGTCGGGACTCGCCAAAGATGTCTGCGGGTCAAATGCTTTTGGTGGCCTTTGATGGAATGTTCACTCAGTTAGAAGCGGCCTTTAGTCAGCTGACCGAAAAGGTTTGACTTTATATTATAATGGGACTATCGCACAAAATACTAACGTTTAACAATGTGATGACACAAGAACCTGACAATAGAGGTGGCTTGAATTTTGCCACATCACAAATTCCACAATGTTAGTAATTTTCCTAATAAAGATGACTCCCATTTTTTTGTTTTAATCACCTCTTTATCCTCAGTTGAGTTCATTGGACGTGCCACCATCATGGAGGAAGGTGGATGTTCTGAAAGAAGCACGTGCTGCCCAGCTCCATTTCTTTGACAGCCCGGCTCAGCGGGAACTGATGGATGACGTTTTCTTCCTTAAGAGACTGCAAACCATTAGAGAGTTCTTCAGAATCTGCTCCTGTTTTGCGCAGACTCTATCAGGTAACATTTTATTTTTTTTCCACTGCCATCAAAGGTGATGGCTATGCACTTAGTTCTGTATTTTCTGGGACATTGTTTATCCAGGGCCCTGTGCTGATGAACTGTTGACTTCAAACGGACCAGTTGGTTTAGGAAAACCATTATACAGACAGACAAACGCTACTGGGTCAAGTGGGACCATAATCAGCGAGGAACAATTGACCCGCCCCATCAAGGCCTTCACAGCTGAATTTGTGTGGCAGATGCTCATAGGTCTGCCCAGCCAAGCTCTTGTCCTGGCCCTCTGCAGCACCCTGTCTGCCCTTAATCTGGATGTTGTCGCTCAGGTTGAGGCGAAAGATTTTGGGGCAGAGAGCAAGGTACATGCATAGCAGTATGATGACAGATTGTATCATTTCCCTTGGTGTACCTGACCTCTCAAGGCACGCCGCTTAGAAACCATGGCACTAAACCACACTTTTTGTTTTGCAAGGTGTCTTTGGACGAACTTTGTAAGAAGGCAACGGAGCAGAGCCTGGCATCGGGCCGTGTCTCCCAACTGCTGCTCAACAGATCCACGGTGCTGGCCGCGTCTTACGACACGGCCTGGAAGAAATTGGACCTCTTGCGAAGGTTGGATGGCAACCTGGATGCTGCAAAGGCCAGTCTGCAGAGGATTCAGCTGCATGTTGCTATGTTTCAGGTAGTCCTCAGATGCTACATTCAACTTCTCATTGCTTGCATTGAGTAACGCTACCAAGGACACTTGCCACTTGCTAATTTTCTAAAAAGTTCCATATTTATACTTCTGGATGAACAACAACTTTTGAAACTTGGTGGAATCGGACTGTTTTCACATCTTTTGTTTTTGGCGCCTCTTTCCTTCAGTGGCAGCACGAGGACATTCTGGGTCCAAACAATCAGACACTAAGTGTCAACATTCCCCCTCGCGCCGTCATCCTCGGCAATATGAAGAAGAAGCTGTACAAGCTAAGTCAGGATGAAGGAGCCATTGTTGCAGTTCAGGTGTGTGGCGTGATAGACTTGCTTCAATGGTTCATGTTGACGTGTTTTGCTAGCAGGTGTATCAATGATATAACTAACCCCAAACTCACAAAAATGCCACTTTGTAGCAGAATTCGTTAATAGTTCAAGTTTATATATATTTATTTGAAATGTGACACGCTCCCTTGCTTTAAGTTAGCCCTGGTATATTGAAAGATTTTTTTTTGTTCTCCTACAGGAGAAGCTTTCATCATTGGAGGCCAGCATTGAGCAACGCCTTAAATGGGCTGGCGGTGCAAACCCGACACTGGCCCCAGTCCTCCAGGACTTTGAGATGACCATCAGGGAGAGACGCGCCACCGTGGCCAGAGAAAACCAGCGAGCAAGCCAGGTGCCTTGGCTCAAAAGGCCTCTTCATACGAGCTCAAATGGCACACACCGATCTCGTGCAAAGCGGACAACTCGTCCTAACCGTGTCTTCTTACCTTTTAGGTCACCTTCTTGTGTTCCACCATCCTGAATTTCGAAGGTCTTCGCACCAGATCACAGGAGGCGCTCAACATGGATGCGGCTTTGTTTGAGCTGTTGAAGCGCTGCCAGCAGACCTGTTCATATGCCGCCCAGTTTAGTAATTCAGTTTCAACGCTGGAACTCGAGCTATTGCAGAGGCTGGTGGGTCTAATATAAGACATGATGCATGACACTTGACTCTGAAAGGCTTAACGTTATTTCTGCCTATGTTCTAAAATGTGGCAGTTCAGGTCTTAACGGGAGCACATAACTACTTTTTGGCTCTCCACCACTGCACTTTAGAGAATTTACTGTTGTTCAGATACAATCCCATTTAAAAAAAAAAAATGCTATTTAAAATGTGGACAGAGTGGCACAATATTAATCTTTTTTTCTCTCTCTCTCTCTCTCTCTCTCTCTCTCTCTCTCTCTCTCTCTCTCTCTCTCTCTCTCTCTCTCTCTCTCTCTCTCTCTCTCTCTCTCTCTCTCTCTCTCTCTCTCCAAACTCTTTATCCCTTCAGAATCCAGTGCTCGATCTACCAATAGGTAGCCCCGATTGGCTGTCCTGTGCTCACAGACAGCTGGAAGAAGAGCTTGGTACGGAGCAGAGGATGCAGGAGGAGCGGGAACAGCAGCTGGAATCTTGCGCAGAAACTCAGCAACTCCTCGTTGACTCCATTAAAACTATTTTGTCCAGCCACAACCGCCAACTAGCGGATGTCAAGCACCTCCTTCGAGCCATGGCTAAGGTACTTTCTGTTTGGCGTTGTATTATCGTTGTTTTTTAAACGCACAACGTCTGCTTAAATCTCTTGCTCGCGCAGGATGAGGAGGCGGCGCTGGCCGATGGGGAGGAAGTAGCGTACGAGGGCAGCGTGCGTCATTTTTTGATGGAGTACAAGGCGTGGCAGGACAACATCCAAGTGGTGTTATTCACCGTTATCCAAGCCAGTGGGCAACCGCGTAATCAAGAGCAACTGGAATTGCTGGAAGAGATCCCTGCCACTGTGAAGGAGCTCCATTCCCAGAGTCAGAGGTAAGGGGAGGGTGGGCCAATTCTGCCGGGGATCAGGTGTTGATTCTCTGTGCTTGTCTCACTGCAGTGTGTATAATGGCCTGGTGGGCTTTGCCTCCCCACTGGTGACAGACAGAGAAAATGAATGTGCCAGTCCTGTGTCCGTACCACAGACCACTTTTGCCGCAGGTATGACATTCGGGACTTGAAAGACCTTATTTCTTCACATGCTTATTGCCGTAATATTTAAAAGGGTAACTGATGTTGATGTGCCCGTGACAAATTTGGTACACGGAAGGTTTATTGACTGAGTTTTTACTCTCGTTTTGGAAAGAATTTGATCTAAATTGCAAAAAACTACTGTAATCCCTCAAATATCCCGGATATCGCCCCCCCCTTCAACGACTTGGGCTAAAGCTTCCTTTAACCTGTTTTTTTAAATTTATATCAAGCGGAGAGGAACTATTTTCACTGTGAGTACAGTATTTAAAGTATTTAAATTTTTATATATACATTATATTTGGATATTAATTGTTGGGTCTGTAAAACAGCTTAAGGAGCAGGCACAGAAAGAGTGAGACCAATTTAAAGGAAATAAGTTTATTACCACACTGCAGGATGGGGAGAGCTCGAACAGCTGAGAACGCACAGCCTATTCGCCGCAACGCTCTCCGAATGAACAGTTTGTGCGTCTATTTATATGTGAAAAACATGATGCTGCACAGAGAGGGTGTGGGCTGATACGCCCAGACATCTGCAAGCAGATGTCTCAACATGACTCGACATTTTTCATTACTCACACTAAACTGATGCAATACTAACAAGCAAATGCAAAGAGTGAGTCAGCATATCTTACAGTAATACATCTTGATATGCTAATAGCCGTAATATTAAATAAAAATACACCTTTGCGTTTTTTTCGTTTATTGCGGCCATGTCTGGTCTACATTAACCGTGATATTTGAGGGATTACTGTATAAATGTTACAAATGGTCTTGAGGTTTTTATGGATTAGTTTTCCCCCGTACCGATCTGTCAGTAGGGGGGGTTAGAGGACAGGACATGAACCTCCTGGAAGCCTTTCCTTTTCTTCCAGTCCAACTTTTTTCAGTCAAATGATTATTTTTCATTTGTTTCCCCTGTGGACTAAAGAGTTTGAATATTGAACGCTTAAGCCTGATTTTCTTCTGTTCTTCAGCTGTTCGATGCAGTGGGCCGAAGACGCAGCCAGAATCCATGTCCCAGAATGCACGGAAGGCCCCGCCACGTAACCCGGGAACCCCCACTGACACCCCACCCAGCACACTGATGAACAGCAAAGGCCTTAACCCCAGCCCCAAAAGGGCTGTGCGTGACCCCAAAACCGGAAAAGGTTTAACAACCACTCTCCACTCCAATGCAAATACAATCAATCAACCCGAGAAAGTGGCACATACTATTTCATAACAACAACACCCTTTTGTATTTGTTCGTATTTAACTTGGTTTTCAAATGCAGCTGTCCAGGAAAGGAACTCGTATGCTGTTAGTGTGTGGAAGAGAGTGAAAGCCAAGCTGGAGGGCAGAGATATCGATCCAAACCGGAGAATGAGTGTCACTGAGCAGGTCAGGTTTAAACTTCACTTTTCGCTCAGTCTCAAGTTACCATATAAGCCGTCTACGCGTATAAGCCGCCTCCTCGTATAAGCCGCACCCTTAAAATTGCCTTCAAATGGTTGAATTTTACAAATTCTCTCGTATAAGACGCCCCCGATTTACAATTTTCACCTCCATATTGACGGTTTTACTAGGGAGTACAAATGTGTTACCAAGGGCCAATGACCTTCAAATTTAAAGTGCTAGTTAGCACTTGCGTCCTTGCGAAAAGCTTGAAGAATGGTTTGCTTGCAGGTGGACTTTGTCATCAAGGACGCCACCAACATGGACAACCTAGCCCAGCTGTACGAGGGCTGGACCGCCTGGGTGTGAACGCGACACAGCGCCAGCGTCATTCATGTCTTTGGTCCAGCGAAGGCTCAGAGATCCACTAGAGTCTTAGTGGATCTAGGGCCACTCTCTCGGGTGTCGGAACAGCAGCACCCGGCGGCCACGCTGCGAGGAGGAAATGGAAAGCGGAAGCTTAGCCCCGCCCTCCCAACCTTCCGGGCAGCCGTACCGGGCGAGCCACCCCGTAACACTCCCGCAAAGCAAAAATAGGCGATCGGGCCAACGCAACGCTTAATGGGTCTGCCTTTGCCCCCACCTCCTTTTCTGGGGCTCCACCACCTGGCAATACGTCAGATCGAGGGTGGGGGCGGCGGTGTTTGGCGAGTGGGAGATACCCCCACCACCTCACCTGCCACCTCTGCAGCCCATTTTCAAGTTGTACCCCAAACCATCACCGCACGCCGTCGAGCTGGTTAAACTTGGCCCGACCGAGTTCAGGACGAAGCAGGAAGCGAGCCCTTTCCCACCGAAGCCCACTGCCAGGTGGGCGGGACTTCGATGGGGGCTCCAAACGGCTTCCTTGCATTGCCCACCCTGTTCTCTTGAAAACTCGGCCTCGACGTGGCTGCGATATTGATTGCCCGTGGGCCACTTGGGCCCAAATGAAGGTTCTTGAGGGTTCTTCTGAATCCAGGGGTGGGGAGGTAAAAAACAAAAACAAAAAACAACGTTATTCAAAAACTGTCCTTTGCTCGATCGAACCATCAGATTTGACCAGATAAAAGATTGTTGTTCAAAGTCATTTGTTGGTTGGGATGGTTCTTGGTGCGCTTCTGTGTTAAAGCGAAAGCACCAAGTCGTGACTTGGACACGAGAAAGGACACTTAAAAGGTAAATTGATTCATTTAGAGGTCGTAGTTCTTCTGTGCTGTGCATCTTAAATAGTCTGTGTCGTGCTTTGTAACAATTGGTCTTTCCAAATAACCAAGTGTAGAATGTTGCCGCCCCCTTTTTTTGTTGGGACTCGCTCTTGGTTTTTCTCTTTTAACTAGTAACTCCCTAGTCCTAATGCTCGTTTTATTCATCTTGACTTTCTAGTTTAACCATTTTATTGGGCGATATGAGGCTTTTGGGTGATGGTGAAATGTTTTCGTAAAGCTTTTCCTCTGTTTAACTCCAAATAAATATTAAATTTATAAGTGTCTTGTTTGAAATAGCTTGGATATTAGGACTGAGCCCCACAACAATTGAAGACAGAGTCAGGAGAAGTGGATGCAGTTACTCTGGTGTGGTAAAATACATTCAAATATTAGTAATATTTTACAAAAGTAATTTTTTTAAATTGTAATTTGGGGTTTTTAGCTTTGGAATAGTGTACTGCAGGGGGGGGACTGGAGGTGGACAATTGGCCTCTTTGTGATGCCCACCGCTTGCACCGAGTCAGCCTCAGTCTTGCTGCCATAGCGCTCGGATGTAGCCCCTCTCTGGATTCCTGCTCCCAGATAACGACTTAAAATCGGATTCTATCCCTCGGAGTAAAAACGGACTGCACCATCTGAAAGGTAGGCTGCTTCTTTAAATGTCATGCTTAACAATTGAAGTTAGAAAATAGAAAATCCACCAATTTTTAAAACGTAGGTGCTTGCACATGTTTAGTACATACTCTGAAAAACCGGGGCTGAAGGGGAAGACATTGACAAAGTGAAGGCAGGATTCGGTGTACGAGCACTTAACATGCTTTATTTCAGCATTCAAATAATCATAAACAACTCAATTTTATATGCGTAAGGGATCGGGACCCTTCTCCTGGGGCTGGGCAATGAATCCCCCTGGTACACAGGGAAGTCCTAAAGAACAATATGGCCAGAGACGGGATATGCAATAGGACGGCTTCGCTGCAGAATGGAGATGACAAATGTTGTGAGCCTTACGGAAGGTCCCATCTCTCCAGAGCATCCACGTTGTCCACTGGGACCGGGAAGGCCAGGCATGCCAACCTTACCCGCAAAACCAGCAGTCTACGTGGAAAGCGAGAGCTCAATTTCCCAGAAGGATCCCTGCATACCAGTGAACCCTCTGTGTCCCTTCATACCTATCGCACCAGGCTCGCCCTTCTCTCCCTTGTCTCCACGAGGTCCAACGGCTCCCTACAAGGAGGAAACTTTATTCACCCGATCTCCGTTCCGTGGCTTGTGCCTGTCATGCTACTTACAGGGTGGCCACGAGGTCCAGTAGAACCGGGAGGGCCATCAGCTCCCTGGAAGGTATTGAATAAATTGTCATGTAGACACCTGAATGGATTTTAACTTCTCAGTTTTGGCCGATATGTACGAGGGGTGTCCAACGAGGCCATGAGGGCTGACTTGAAATCTTCAATCATTCATTTGGTAAACAGAGGATCTGAATTGGTTGTTAAGTGTTAACTCATAGGCTGCTATTGACAGCCTTAGACATTTGAGGTCTACAACTGTCGAGGCCTGTGGATGAGGTAAGGGCTTGAGGCAATTCATTGATGTGTCATTGGTGTAAATTTAAGATTCTTGCCTGGGCCATCTTCAATGAGATTTGCATAATTTGCTGGGGGCCAATTAAAAAGTGTTGATCCACGGACCGTAGAGAAACTCCTGGTAGATACTGTTTTGTAAAGTGGACATAGGAGACACTTTTCACTCACAGGCTCTCCACGGTCACCAGGCTTTCCGGCATGTCCGACGGGTCCGGTGGCACCGGGATCTCCGGGGGCGCCAGGAGCTCCAGCAGGGCCAGACTCTCCACGGTCTCCCTAAATTGTTTCACGAGAACAGATCCGTTACCCTCCCAGTCAAAGATTTTGCAATAGCCGACAACAATTGGCTGCAATTGTTCACTAGTGTCGTTTGAAAACTGTTGCCCGAGGGGCAGCAAGGTGTCAAATATTTTCAAATCAAATGTTACACATTTGTAGTCAAGTTCAGAAAGTTAACCTTGGGTCCAGCAGATCCATCGTGACCGTCAGATCCGTCTTTACCAGGGGGACCCTAAAACAGAGGAGACAAGTGAATTGCGTAATCAAGTCAAAGGACCGAACGCCCACGGTTGAGCGCCGGGCGAAGACCAGTACCTTGGGTCCGGTATTTCCAGGGGATCCAGGCGGTCCAGTGGGTCCCTCCAATCCGGGAGGTCCATGGTGGCCAATGAGACCGGAAGGGCCCTCCTTTCCGTGCTTTCCCTGAGGGCGACGTGGCAATTGAGCATTGGCTGGCAGTAGCCAAAAGATGCTAACTTTGGGGACAAGAAATAGTAAGATCTTATAGAAGGTCCGGACAGACCAGGGAAACCTCTCTCGCCTCTCATTCCGGAGAGACCGAGAATACCACGTTCTCCACTGATACGCTGAAGTCCGGGATCATGGAGATGGGAAGCGTTAGGCCGTACGTGATCTCATCATTTTGGGACGTCGGGATGGACGGTCAATGAAAAAGCAACTCACGGGAGCGCCATCGGCACCAGGGCTACCCTTCTCGCCGGAAGGTCCGCGGGCTCCAGTGGCTCCCATCTCGCCCTTGTGACCGGCAGATCCAGTGTCACCACGGTCTCCTTTGGGTCCTTCCTTTCCATCGGGTCCAGCGTGTCCGGCAGGTCCAGCTTTGCCCTTTTCCGAAGGAAAAATAGCATGCGATTAATCGTACGCTCCCGAGGATTCGCCTTGGCGGCGCCACCATAGACTTACAGCGGGGCCGGGAGGTCCGTCTGTGCCATTGGCACCGGGGAAGCCACGGGGGCCCTTGTTGAGGAAACGGAAGTCCAGCGTGAGTACAAATTTGCTTGACGTTGAAGTAACGGTTCTAACTCACAGGAGGTCCGTGGTCTCCGTGGTCTCCCTTGGCGCCAGTGTTTCCAGGGGAACCCTGAAAGAACGCGGTGAACAGTGGCTCAGCATGGAAAGCTAATGCAATGACGATGTGGGATATGATTTGATCTGACCTGGGGTCCGTGGTCACCGGTTTGTCCAGCCACACCAGGAGGACCAGCGTCACCCTTATCGCCATTGTTACCAGTCAATCCCTTGGCACCAGCGAGACCACGAGGACCCTGGAGGTGGGGAAGAGGAAAAAGGTTAGGGCGAAGATGCAAGTGGGAAGACGTACGTGATGGGGTGAATGAACCTACACGAGGTCCGGCAATTCCAGGAGGTCCGCGGGGTCCGTCCTTGCCATCCGCACCCTGTGGAAGAAGAAGAGAATGTGTTCAAAGTGGAAGAACATTATTTAAGTGACGCACGAGGAAGCCAGCTCCACGGAGCGGACATTGGCGCAACTTACGTCCTCTCCGTTCATGCCGGCGGGGCCCTGCGGAAAACAATTGCGCATCGAAAATCAAAAGGCCGCCACGTCACGTTCCGTGTTCTTGCTGGATTTAGAGCACTTACGGTAGCTCCGTTCTCTCCAGGATGTCCGCGGGGACCGGTGGATCCCTGGTGTCCCTGAGCAGAGGATCCAAAGGGCCCGTTAGTGTACAAGTTTTCTCTCTTTCCTCGTCTTTGCGTCAATATAGTTCGTCTGACTGACCCCAGTACTTTAGGTGAGAGGAAGCTGAGTACTTACGATAGGACCGGCAAGTCCAGGGGACCCAGGAGGTCCCGGGGGGCCCGGGGGGCCCGGGGGGTCCTGTCAAAGGCAATTCAAGATTTTAGAGACTCGAAGGGGTAATTGCGCAGGTAAGAGACCCACAATTGGTCCAACAATTGGCATGACGGGAGATTTGTCGTCATTGCCGCCAGACATCCAAGGGGAAAAGTTCCTTATTAAATTTAATGGAGCTGTGCTAAAATTTCATCACAATTAAGTCACTTATGAAGCCACCCGTCGTTTTATTGTGCTTTATACTAATAATTAAATGCTTCACACAAAAAAAACTTTAGAATAGACTACACAGATGTATGATATTTCTCGTTTTTTTCTTTACTAGCAACTCGTACACTATTTTACTGGGATAATGTAGCACTGTACATAATTATAAAGTCAGTCTGGGCCAAATGGCTTCCACCCAAGATTGTCTTCAAAACAACAACAAAAATCCATCAAATCTCAGTATTTTTTAATCCTTGTTTTTCCCATTTTAATTAGAGTCAAGAGACTGGAACGTCCAAGATGGAGTTCTGTGACCAACTTGGAACACTGGTCAGGTAACCTTGGGTAACGGGAACTAGGTAAGAACTATTTATTTAAAAAAAATATTGATTGCTGTATTCATAATCATCTCCAGAACCAAAATCTACTCTAAGAATAATTATACTAAAAACAAACTGGTAAAACTCCCATTTAGATGCATTTTTTTTTAAAAAGTATGACTCCTTAAAATGAAACGAGAACTTCTCGTAAATGTGAGGCACTACTTGAATAATTAAGGAAATCAACACGGCTCCTCAACCACTTTCAACTGATTTAAAAAATAAATAAATAAACATTTTATCAAGTTCCAAACCAATGCAGATAGATACGTTGTCATTATTGTCCTTCAGACATCATTAGGCTTTTGATGGACCTCCATTTTGGAATTCACCAATGTTGAATTTACTCCAGAAAATACCACCATATTTAAGAGTCAGTTTTTACATGATTTTTTGTTAGCAAAAAGGACATTTGGACGGTCTCCCTTGGGTCCCTTGCAAAAAAAAGACAAAAGTCTTAGCTAATTTGACTTGTCAGTGACACATCAGAATATGGATGACGTCAAAAGAGAAAGATCTTAAAACAATCACATTTAGCCTACAATGTATATGCTATCTTAGCAATCATTCCTCAATGAAGTCAAAACACACTAAAGCCAAATTGTCTTTGATGTTGATGTCATGTAAATTGATTTACAACGATGATGAATGTTTATTTGTCAATAACAAGTCCACATCTGTTAATAGAATATCAATTAAAAATAAAGTATTTACCTTGACCTGAGATAGAACCCGGGAGCCTGCGGACAAAGATGGATAAAGTCAATTGGACGCATTATAACATCAAAGACACAAACCCACGGTGGACATCATTTGTTTTTATAGATGGGGTGGTATGAATAGTGTATTTCAGATATCATTTCATGAAATGTATTCACTGTGCTGAGGCAAGTAGTAGTAATTCTAATCTTAATAGTGGAAATGCGACCATTAAAAACAGCATCTTTTTTGTCATTGTGGCTCATGTGCTAGGTTATAGGACAAGTACACCGTTTGTAATTGAAGATGCTGCAAATGAAAATATCCGTTTTCCCAATGCAGAAGAAAAAGTCTGGCGGAGAAGCTCCATTAAAAAAAAGAAGAGATGATAAGACTTACGGTGGTCGTCACCCTGCGCTCTAACCAGAAGCGCCGCTGCGCTGAGCAGCAGCAGCGCCAGCCGCGAATCCACAAAGCCGAACATATCTTCCAGTCCTCCTGACCCCAGCAGAAAACTCCCTACTGCCTACACTAACTTTCTACCAGGGTTTTTATATGGGAGTCTAAACTGGGAGGCTCACCAATGTAATGCTTGTTCTTGTCTACGCATAAGCACTTTTGATGATTCACCACCCTAAAACTGGAATTCTACAGAAGACGGTGTTCCACAGAAGACGGTGTTCCACAGAAGACGGTGTTCGACAGATGACGGTGTTCGACAGAAGACGGTGTTCCACAGAAGACGGTGTTCGACAGAAGACGGTGTTCCACAGAAGACGGTGTTCCACAGAAGACGGTGTTCCACAGAAGACGGTGTTCGACAGAAGACGGTGTTCGACAGAAGACGGTGTTCGACAGAAGACGGTGTTCGACAGAAGACGGTGTTCGACAGAAGACGGTGTTCGACAGAAGACGGTGTTCGACAGAAGACGTTGTTCGACAGAAGACGTTGTTCGACAGAAGACGGTGTTCGACAGAAGACGGTGTTTCAGGTGAGCTGTAATTAGTCAGAAAGCAACCCTTGCACAAAAGCGGGAGGTGGGGAGGAGGACACACCCACAATCCTGGTAGAAAGCGGAGACATTTAAATAGTTTGAGGAATTTATTGGGCACTCTTGGTTTTGCATTAAAATGTTGTCATTGTTAATTGTCTTCATATGATTTCCTTTATGACCATTTCCAATGATTTCACCCCCTTGGGATTAAACTCTGAAAATATTATGGCAATTCTACCCAACTCCAGGCGGTGCTTTATCAATAAAAAGCTCACTGTTCACCACCAAGCAAAATATGAATACTAAAACAATGGATCTAACAAAGCCTGGTTTGAACGAAGTAGTGGACTGGTTGATTGTAGTTATATTTTAATTTTTTTACCTGTTTAGATGTGGACTTTGTCTCCCACGGTCTTTGCCTTGCTCAGTCACACACTGATGTTGGTGCACTCTGAGTTAGCAGTCTTCTACCCTGCCACCCAGTATGCTGTGCTCTACACACTTTATTCCCACTCCACAAGGTAATAATATCGGTTTATTTGTTTTTGCAAATTCACAATAATGCCACATCCACCCAGAAACTCTGGTCCCTTGAATTTCTGCGAGTCGTTAGGCCAACCTTGTGTCTCATCTCCCCTGCTTCTCTCTCTCCATTAGACACGATCATTTCATCTCATCCAGCTTGTGGTCATCTTCCCCGTCCCTGTTTGACGGTGCTGTCATCAGCACTGTCACGACTGCCACGACTGCCACCAAGAAACATTTCAGCACTTTGCTCAACCTTTTGGCCGGGCTGCTAATGAAGGATCATCTCTACCCCGAAGCCAGCTTTTCTTCTTTCGTCCTTTTCGTGCTTTGTCTTTAAATTGCCTGCATTATTCCCAAAAGAGAGGATTTTAACCATAAGAAATGTGTTGTTTGCTATGTTTACGTATCAGGACGCTGATGTTGACATGGGCTCAAGAAATCTCTTTGCTGATGAAAAAGTCAGACACCTACACCCCGCTCTTCTCCTTGCCTTCTTTTAATAAGTTATGTCGTGGTCTCCTGTCCAACGGTAAGGGTTGTTTTTTTCCACCTTTTATTTTCTTGATGCCCTCACAGATGGATGCTTGTTAATAAAATAGGTCTTCTTTTCCTTTCCTGTTTTACTATATCGCCGTGAATGAGAATCAGTGTCTGCCTTCAGACCTGCCATGGCTTACTCATCCTCTCCTCATCTTTTATCTACAGAGCTTTTGCATAGGTAAATGCATGATTGTCCACACAATAATAATAATAATAATGATGATGATAATAATACTTATGATGATGATGATGATGATAATAATGATGATAATGATAATAATAATTATGATGATGATAATAATTATTATGATGATAATAATAATTATGATGATGATAATGATAATGATGATAATGATAATAATATTTATGATGATGATAATGATAATTGTGATGATGATGATAATAATAACAATGATGATGATGATAATAATAATAATGAGGATAATAACAATGACGATAAAAATAATAATGATAAAAATTATAATGATATTAATCATAATTATGATAAGAATGATAATGATAATTGTTGGGTCTGTAAAACAGCTTCAGGAGCAGGCACAGAAAGAGTGAGACCAATTTGAAGGAAATAGGTTTATTACCAGACCGCAGGATGGGGGGAGAGCTCTAACAGTTGCGAACGCACAGCCGGTTGTCCTTGCAACTCTCTCAGAATGAACAGTGGGTGAGTCTTTATATATATACCAAAACAGGGCAAAGTCTCTATAACAACGATGTAGGGCAGAGTTTATGCAAACAAAACTTTGGGCTGATGTGGTTAGACATTTGCAGGGCTAAGTTTGTGCAAACAAGATATTTTTATAACTCACACAAACTGTCCGGTCCGCGATGAACATTCAACAAGGTCGAACACAAGTAAGGACACCAAGACAGATGAGTGAGATTTTGACACTTCTGCAGAAGGGGAGCATGGAGAGAGAACAGACAGAGAGTTACTCTGCGTAAGACTCCGGTCAATCTTCGACTGTTTCCGCTCGCCAATCTCCGACTACCCTTTGTGCGTCAACAGTTTAATTAGGACAAGATTGCATGACATACAAAGTTTCTATGACAAAGGTGTTGGGCTGTGACACGGATGAAGGCTGTGACACGTATTGAAAGCTATGACACGTATTGAAACATTCTTTTGTTTACTCAAGATTATTTCACACAAACTGCCGTAATACGGACAAACAATTGCAAAGCGAGTTGCCCACATGGCGCAATGCGAACAAACAATTGCAAAGCAAGTTGCCCATCTTATCTTACATGGCGCAATCCGAACAAGCAATTGCAAAGCGAATTGGACATCTTATCTTACATGGCGCAATCCGAACAAGCAATTGCAAAGCGAGTTGGCCATTTTATCGTACATGGTGCAATGCGAACAAGTAATTGCAAAGCGAGTTGGCCATCTTATTTTACATGGCGCAAGGCGAACAAACAATTGCAAAGCAAGCTGGCCATCTTATCTTACGTGGCGCAATCCGAACAAATAATTGCAAAGTGAGTTAGCCACATGGTGCAATGCGAACAAGTAATTGCAAAGCAAGTTGGCCATCTTATCGTACATGGCGCAATCGGAACAAGCAATTGCAAAGCGAATTGGCCATCTTATCTTACATGGCGAAATCCGAACAAGCAATTGCAAAGCAAGTTGGCCATTTTATCGTACATGGCGCAATCCAAACAAGCAATTGCAAAGCAAGTTGGCCACATGGCGCAGCAATGCGAACAAACAATTGCAAAGCGAATTGGCCATCTTATCTTACATGGCGCAATCCGAACAAGCAATTGCAAAGCAAGTTGGCCATTTTATCGTACATGGCGCAATCCGAACAAGCAATTGCAAAGCAAGTTGGCCATTTTATCGTACATGGCGCAATCCGAACAAGCAATTGCAAAGCGAGTTGGCCACATGGCGCAATGCGAATGTTGCACCCATTGTTGCTTCTTCAATCCAACTTTTACTGTTATCTTTATCAACACAAAAACCCATAATATACAATTACACCCATATATATATATTTATATATATATATATATATATATATATATATATATATATATATATATATATATATATATATATATATATATATATATATATATATATATATATATTAGCAACATGTTAGAAACCAAAACATAATGTACAATTACACCCGTTCAATATACGGTCATAACTTGTTTTATCTTTTCTTTTTACAACTTCAAGAAGTCCTTCAACTATTCGACAGGGCAAACAATGAAATATCAATAACATAACTTCCTTGCTATGACCGTCTTAGACACTTTACGGGATAATGGCGGCCGAAGGTAGCGTGCTGAATGTTATATCCATGTGCATGACCCGAGACTCGCACATTCACGCTCGTAATTCAAAAGTAAATAAACATTACTAAACATTATGTTCTTTCTCACACGCTAAACTGTATATATTGCAAACCACAAACTCAACCGGCCTCTACAACAACCAGCATACCTTGAAACACAGGGAGAAATAATCAGAACAGTGATCCGTTGTTGCTTCTTCAATCCAACTTTTACTGTTATGAGGGAAATCTCCCGTGTGTCAAGCTATGTGCAACAAGGCATCAATAATCGAAGACCGACATACACTTTAACACGTCACACTTGCTATGTGGATCAAGGCATCAACAATCGAACATCGACACACATCCAATCCAAACCAGCCGCACATCCTCAACACACAATCGCCACTAAATCAAACACTCTAGCATGTCACACGAACAAACAATTGCAACGCAAGCTGGCCATCTTATCTTACATGGCACAATGTGAACAAGCAATTGCAAAGCGAGTTGGCCATCTTATCTTACATGGCGCAATCTGAACCAGCAATTGTAAAGCGAGTTGGCCACATGGCGTAATGCGAACAAACAATTGCAAAGCAAGCTGCCCCCCCTTTTTTTTGTTGGGACTAGCTCTTGGTTTTTCTCTTTTAACTAGTAACTCCCTAGTCCTAATGCTCGTTTGATTCATCTTGAATTCTAGTTTAACCATTTTATTGCGCGATATGATGCTTTTGGGTGATGGTGAAATGTTTTCTTAAAGCTTTTCCTGTGTTTGACTCCAAATAAATATTGAATTTATAAGCGTCTTGTTTGAAATAGCATGGATATTAGGACTGAGCCCCACAACAATTGAAGACAGAGTCAGGAGAAGTGGATGCAGTTACTCTGGTGCGGTAAAATACATTCAAATCTTAGTAATATTTTACCCAAGTCATTTTTTTAAATCGTAATTCTGGGTTTTTAGCTTTGGAATAGTGTTCTAATGTGAATTGAATGATATTTTTTTTGTCTGCAAAAGTCTTGTAATATGCGCCTTCACTTCTATTTTTTTCCCTTTCATATATGTTAAGTACTATCAAAAATGGATTCGCTCGTTCATCAGTAGGTAAATGTCAAAATTCCTTCAAGGTGAAAAGGTGCTATACAATTATTTCATTCCATTGGATTGGACATCTAGCTTTGTGAAACACAGCCAGTGATTTAATGTAAGTGTTTTTAAAATCATCATTTATTCATAAAAAGCTTAAAATCCTGAATTTGCATGACTACTAATTGCATGACTACTAATTGCAACTTTTATTTTTTGCAGCCTATCCAATCTAACCGTTCCATGCCATCGGAGGGGTTGCTCATCAACCAAAGAGGTCGAATTTCTCCTGCCAAATACAGAAGCATATTCTTCCGCCAAGCCCTGCGGGGGGGGGGGGGGATTGGAGGTGGACAATCGGCCTCTTTGTGATGCCCACCGCTTGCACCGAGGCAGCCTCAGTCTTGCTGCCATAGCGGTCGGATGTAGCCCCTCTCTGGATTCCTGCTCCCAGATAACGATTTACAATCGGAATCTATCCCTTGGAGTAAAAACGGACTGCACCATCTGAAAGGTAGGCTGCTTCTTTAAATGTCATGCTTAACATTTAATGTTAGAAAATAGAAACTCCACCAATTTTTAACACGTAGGTGCTTGGACATGTTTAGTACTCTGAAAAACCGGGGCTGCAGGAGCAGACATTGACAAATTGAAGGCAGGATTCGGTTTACGACCACTTAACATGCTTTATTTCAGCATTCAAATAATTAGAAACATCTCAATTTTATATGCGTAAGGGATCGTGACCCTTCTCCTGGGGCTGGGCAATGAATCCCCCTGGTACACAGGGAGGTCCTAAAGAACAATACGGCCAGAGACGGGATATGCAATAGGACGGCTTCGCTGCAGAATGGAGATGACAAATGTTGTGAGCCTTACGGAAGGTCCCATCTCTCCAGAGCGTCCACGTTGTCCACTGGGACCGGGAAGGCCAGGCATGCCAACCTTACCCGCAAATCCAGCAGGTCACTGTGGAAAGTGAGAACTTAATTTCCCAGAAGGATCCGTGCATACCAGTGAACCCTCTGTGTCCCTTCATGCCAATCTCACCAGCCTTGCCCCTCTCTCCCTTGTCTCCATGAAGTCCAACGCCTCCCTACGAGGAGGAAACTTTATTCACCCGATCTCCGTTCCGTTGCTTGTGCCTGTCATGCTACTTACAGGTTGGCCTTTGAGTCCAGCAGGTCCAGTAGAACCGGGAGGGCCATCAGCTCCCTGGAAGGTATCAAATAAATTGTCATGTAGACACCTGAATGGATTTTAACTTCTCAGTTTTGGCCGATATGTACGAGAGGTGTCCAAGGAGGCCGCGAGGGCTGACTTGAAATTGTCAATCATTCATTTGGTAAACAGAGGATCTGAATTCTTAACTCATAGGCTGCTATTGACAGCGATAGACATTTGAGGTCTACAACTGTCAAGGCCTGTGGATGAGGTAAGGGCTTGAGGCAATTCATTGATGTGTCATTGGTGTAAATTTAAGATTCTTGCCTGGGCCATCTTCAATGAGATTTATATAATTTGCTGGGGGCCAATTAAAAAGTGTTGATCCACGGACCGTAGAGAAACCCCTGGTAGATACTGTTTGGTAAAGTGGACATAGGAGACACTTTTCACTCACAGGCTTTCCACGGTCACCAGGCTTTCCGGCAAGTCCGCCGAGTCCGGTGGCACCGGGATCTCCGGGGGCGCCAAGAGCTCCAAGAGGGCCAGGGTCTCCACGGTCTCCCTAAATTGTTTCACGAGAACAGATCCGTTACCCTCCCAGTCAAAGATTTTGCAATAGCCGACAACAATTGGCTGCAATTGTTCACTAGTGTCGTTTGAAAAGTGTTGCCCGAGGGGCAGCAAGGTGTCAAATATTTTCTAATCAAATGTTACACATTTGTAGTCAAGTTCAGAAAGTTAACCTTGGGTCCAGCAGATCCATCGTGACCGTCAGATCCGTCTTTACCAGGGGGACCCTAAAACAGAGGAGACAAGTGAATTGCGTAATCAAGTCAAAGGACCGAACGCCCACGGTTGAGCGCCGGGCGAAGACCAGTACCTTGAGTCCGGTATTTCCAGGGGATCCGGGCGCTCCAGGGGGTCCATCCGATCCGGGAGGTCCATGGTGACCAACGGGACCGGAAGGTCCCTCCTTTCCGTGCTTTCCCTGAGGGCGACGTGGCAATTGAGCATTGGCTGGCAGTAGCCAAAAGATGCTAACTTTGGGGACAAGAAATAGTAAGATCTTATAGAAGGTCCGGACAGACCGGGGAAACCTCTCTCGCCTCTCATTCTGGAGAGACCGAGAATACCACGTTCTCCACTGATACGCTGAGGTCCGGGAGCATGGAGATGGGAAGCGTTAGGCCGTGCGTGATCTCATCATTTTGAGACGTCGGGATGGACGGTCAATGAAAAAGCAACTCACGGGAGCGCCATCGGCACCAGGGCTACCCTTCTCGCCGGAAGGTCCGCGGGCTCCAGTGGCTCCCATCTCGCCCTTGTGACCGGCAGATCCAGTGTCACCACGGTCTCCTTTGGGTCCTTCCTTTCCATCGGGTCCAGCGTGTCCGGCAGGTCCAGCTTTGCCCTTTTCCGAAGGAAAAATAGCATGCGATTAATGGTACGCTCCCGAGGATTCGCCTTGGCGGCGCCACCATAGACTTACAGCGGGGCCGGGAGGTCCGTCTGTGCCATTGGCACCGAGCAATCCACGAGGGCCCTTGTTGAGGAAACAGAAGTTCAGCGTGAGTACAAATTTGCTTGACGTTGAAGTAACGGTTGTAACTCACAGGAGGTCCGTGGTCTCCGTGGTCTCCCTTGGCGCCAGTGTTTCCAGGGGGACCCTGAAAGAACGCGGTGAACAGTGGCTCAGCATGGAAAGCTAATGCAATGACGATGTGGGATATGATTTGATCTGACCTGGGGTCCGTGGTCACCGGTTTGTCCAGCCACACCAGGAGGACCAGCGTCACCCTTATCACCATTGTTACCAGTCAATCCCTTGGCACCAGCGAGACCACGAGGACCCTGGAGGTGGGGAAGAGGAAAAAGGTTAGGGCGAAGATGCAAGTGGGAAGACGTACGTGATGGGGTGAATGAACCTACAGGAGGTCCGGCAATTCCAGGAGGTCCGCGGGGTCCGTCCTCGCCATCCGCACCCTGTGGAAGAAGAAGAGAATGTGTTCAAAGTGGAAGAACATTATTTAAGTGACGCACGAGGAAGCCAGCTCCACGGAGCGGACATTGGGGCAACTTACGTCCTCTCCGTTCATGCCGGCGGGGCCCTGCGGAAAACAATTGCGCATCGAAAATCAAAAGGCCGCCACGTCACGTTCCGTGTTCTTGCTGGATTTAGAGCACTTACGCTTTCTCCGTTCTCTCCAGACTGTCCGCGGGGACCGGTGGATCCCTGGTGTCCCTGAGCAGAGGATCCAAAGGGCCCGTTAGTGTACAAGTTTTCTCTCTTTCCTCGTCTTTGCGTCAATATAGTTCGTCTGACTGACCCCAGTACTTTAGGTGAGAGGAAGCTGAGTACTTACGATAGGACCGGCAAGTCCAGGGGGCCCAGGAGGTCCCGGGGGGCCCGGGGGGCCCTGTCAAAGGCAATTCAAGATTTTAGAGACTCGAAGGGGTAATTGCGCAGGTAAGAGACCCACAATTGGTCCAACAATTGGCATGACGGGAGATTTGTCGTCATTGCCGCCAGACATCCAAGGGGAAAAGTTCCTTATTAAATTTAATGGAGCTGTGCTAAAATTTCATCACAATTAAGTCACTTATGAAGCCACCCGTCGTTTTATTGTGCTTTATACTAATAATTAAATGCTTCACACAAAAAAAACTTTAGAATAGACTACACAGATGTATGATATTTCTCGTTTTTTTCTTTACTAGCAACTCGTACACTATTTTACTGGGATAATGTAGCACTGTACATAATTATAAAGTCAGTCTGGGCCAAATGGCTTCCACCCAAGATTGTCTTCAAAACAACAACAAAAATCCATCAAATCTCAGTATTTTTTAATCCTTGTTTTTCCCATTTTAATTAGAGTCAAGAGACTGGAACGTCCAAGATGGAGTTCTGTGACCAACTTGGAACACTGGTCAGGTAACCTTGGGTAACGGGAACTAGGTAAGAACTATTTATTTAAAAAAAATATTGATTGCTGTATTCATAATCATCTCCAGAACCAAAATCTACTCTAAGAATAATTATACTAAAAACAAACTGGTAAAACTCCCATTTAGATGCATTTTTTTTTAAAAAGTATGACTCCTTAAAATGAAACGAGAACTTCTCGTAAATGTGAGGCACTACTTGAATAATTAAGGAAATCAACACGGCTCCTCAACCACTTTCAACTGATTTAAAAAATAAATAAATAAACATTTTATCAAGTTCCAAACCAATGCAGATAGATACGTTGTCATTATTGTCCTTCAGACATCATTAGGCTTTTGATGGACCTCCATTTTGGAATTCACCAATGTTGAATTTACTCCAGAAAATACCACCATATTTAAGAGTCAGTTTTTACATGATTTTTTGTTAGCAAAAAGGACATTTGGACGGTCTCCCTTGGGTCCCTTGCAAAAAAAAGACAAAAGTCTTAGCTAATTTGACTTGTCAGTGACACATCAGAATATGGATGACGTCAAAAGAGAAAGATCTTAAAACAATCACATTTAGCCTACAATGTATATGCTATCTTAGCAATCATTCCTCAATGAAGTCAAAACACACTAAAGCCAAATTGTCTTTGATGTTGATGTCATGTAAATTGATTTACAACGATGATGAATGTTTATTTGTCAATAACAAGTCCACATCTGTTAATAGAATATCAATTAAAAATAAAGTATTTACCTTGACCTGAGATAGAACCCGGGAGCCTGCGGACAAAGATGGATAAAGTCAATTGGACGCATTATAACATCAAAGACACAAACCCACGGTGGACATCATTTGTTTTTATAGATGGGGTGGTATGAATAGTGTATTTCAGATATCATTTCATGAAATGTATTCACTGTGCTGAGGCAAGTAGTAGTAATTCTAATCTTAATAGTGGAAATGCGACCATTAAAAACAGCATCTTTTTTGTCATTGTGGCTCATGTGCTAGGTTATAGGACAAGTACACCGTTTGTAATTGAAGATGCTGCAAATGAAAATATCCGTTTTCCCAATGCAGAAGAAAAAGTCTGGCGGAGAAGCTCCATTAAAAAAAAGAAGAGATGATAAGACTTACGGTGGTCGTCACCCTGCGCTCTAACCAGAAGCGCCGCTGCGCTGAGCAGCAGCAGCGCCAGCCGCGAATCCACAAAGCCGAACATATCTTCCAGTCCTCCTGACCCCAGCAGAAAACTCCCTACTGCCTACACTAACTTTCTACCAGGGTTTTTATATGGGAGTCTAAACTGGGAGGCTCACCAATGTAATGCTTGTTCTTGTCTACGCATAAGCACTTTTGATGATTCACCACCCTAA
The DNA here is from genome assembly GCF_051989625.1 of Stigmatopora argus. Lineage (NCBI taxonomy): Eukaryota > Metazoa > Chordata > Actinopteri > Syngnathiformes > Syngnathidae > Stigmatopora > Stigmatopora argus. The sequence continues at coordinate 14,974,295 of NC_135400.1, read as the reverse complement.
AACTGGAATTCTACAGAAGACGGTGTTCCACAGAAGACGGTGTTCCACAGAAGACGGTGTTCGACAGATGACGGTGTTCGACAGAAGACGGTGTTCCACAGAAGACGGTGTTCCACAGAAGACGGTGTTCCACAGAAGACGGTGTTCGACAGAAGACGGTGTTCGACAGAAGACGGTGTTCCACAGAAGACGGTGTTCGACAGAAGACGGTGTTCGACAGAAGACGGTGTTCGACAGAAGACGGTGTTCGACAGAAGACGGTGTTCGACAGAAGACGGTGTTCGACAGAAGACGGTGTTCGACAGAAGACGGTGTTCGACAGAAGACGGTGTTCGACAGAAGACGGTGTTCGACAGAAGACGGTGTTCGACAGAAGACGGTGTTCGACAGAAGACGGTGTTCGACAGAAGACGGTGTTCGACAGAAGACGGTGTTCGACAGAAGACGGTGTTCGACAGAAGACGGTGTTCGACAGAAGACGGTGTTCGACAGAAGACGGTGTTCGACAGAAGACGGTGTTCGACAGAAGACGGTGTTCGACAGAAGACGGTGTTCGACAGAAGACGGTGTTTCAGGTGAGCTGTAATTAGTCAGAAAGCAACCCTTGCACAAAAGCGGGAGGTGGGGAGGAGGACACACCCACAATCCTGGTAGAAAGCGGAGACATTTAAATAGTTTGAGGAATTTATTGGGCACTCTTGGTTTTGCATTAAAATGTTGTCATTGTTCATTGTCTTCATATGATTTCCTTTATGACAATTTCCAATGATTTCACCCCCCTGGGATTAAACTCTTGAACAGTTTATGGCAATTCTACCCAACTCCAGGCGGTGCTTTATCAATAAAAAGCTCACTGTTCACCACCAAGCAAAATATGAATACTAAAGCAATGGATCTATCAAAGCCTGGTTTGAACGAAGTAGTGGACTGGTTGATTGTAGTTATTATTATTATTTTTTTACCTGTTTAGATGTGGGCTTTGTCTCCCACGGTCTTTGCCTTGCTCAGTCACACACTGATGCTGGTGCACTCTGAGTTAGCAGTCTTCTACCCTGCCACCCAGTATGCTGTGCTCTACACACTTTATTCCCACTGCACAAGGTAATAATATCGGTTTATTTGTTTTTGCAAATTCACAATAATGCCACATCCACCCAGAAACTCTGGTCCCTTGAATTTCTGCGAGTCGTTAGGCCAACCTTGTGTCTCATCTCCCCTGCTTCTCTCTCTCCATTAGACACGATCATTTCATCTCATCCAGCTTGTGGTCATCTTCCCCGTCCCTGTTTGACGGTGCTGTCATCAGCACTGTCACGACTGCCACGACTGCCACCAAGAAACATTTCAGCACTTTGCTCAACCTTTTGGGCGGGCTGCTGGTGAAGGATCATCTCTACCCCGAAGCCAGGTTTTCTTCTTTCGTCCTTTTCATGCTTCGTCTTTGCATTGCTTGCATTATTCCCAAAAGAGAGGATTTTAACTGTAAGAAATTTGTCGTTTGCTATGTTTACATATCAGGAGGTTGCTGTTGACATGGGCTCAAGAAATCTCCTTGCTGATGAAAAAGTCAGACACTTACACCCCGCTCTTCTCCTTACCTTCTTTTAATAAGTTATGTCGTGGTCTCCTGTCCAACGGTAAGTGTTGTTTTTTCCTTCCTTGATGCCCTCACCGATGGATGCTTGTTAATAAAATAGGTCTTCTTTTCCTTTGCTGTTCTACTATATAGCCCTGAATGAGGATCCGAGTGTCTGCCTTCAGACCATAGCCATAGCTTACTCATCCTCTCCTCATCTTTATCTACAGAGCTTTTGCAGAGGTAAATGCATAATTGTCCACACAATAATAATGATGATGATGATGATGATAATGATAATAATTATGATGATGATGATGATAATAATAATAATAATAATTATGATGATGATAATGATAATGACAATTATGATAATAATAATTATGATGATGATAATAATGATAATAATAACAATGATGATGATAATGGTCTGTAAAACAGCTTCAGGACCAGGCACAGAAAGAGTGAGACCAATTTGAAGGAAATAGGTTTATTACCAGACCGCAGGATGGGGGGAGAGCTCTAACAGTTGCGAACGCACAGCCGGTTGTCTTTGCAACTCTCTCAGAATGAACAGTGGGTGCGTCTTTATATATATACCAAAACAGGGCAAAGTCTCTATGACAACGATGTAGGGCAGAGTTTATGCAAACAAAACTTTGGGCTGATATGGTTAGACATTTGCAGGGCTAAGTTTGTGCAAACAAGATATTTTTATAACTCACACAACCTGTCCGATCTACGATGAACATTCAACAAACAATTGCAAAGCAAGCTGGCCATCTTATCTTACATGGCGCAATCGGAACAAGTAATTGCAAAGTGAGTTGGCCACATGGTGCAATGTGAACAAGCAATTGCAAAGCAAGTTGGCCATCTTATCTTACATGGCGCAATGCGAACAAGCAATTTCAAAGCGAATTGGCCATCTTATCTTACATGGCGCAATGCGAACAAGCAATTGCAAAGCAAGTTGGCTATCTTATCTTACATGGTGCAATGCGAACAAACAATTGCAAAGCAAGCTGGCCATCTTATCTTACATGGCGCAATCCGAACAAGCAATTACAAAGCTAGTTGGCCACATGGCGGAATGCGAACAAGCAATTGCAAAGCAAGTTGGCCATCTTATCTTACATGGCGCAATCCGAACAAGCAATTGCAACGCGAGTTGGCCACATGGCGCAATGCAAACAAACAATTGCAAAGCAAGCTGGCCATCTTATCTTACATGGCGCAATGCGAACAAGCAATTGCCAAGCGAATTGGCCATCTTATCGTACATGGCGCAATGCGAACAAGCAATTGCAAAGCAAGTTGGCCATCTTATCTTACATGGCGCAATCCGTTCAAGCAATTGGAAAGCGAGTTGGCCATCTTATCTTACATGGCCCAATCCGAACAAGCAATTGCAAAGCGAGTTGGCCACATCGCGCAATGTGAACAAGCAATTGAAAAGCAAGTTGGCCATCTTATCTTACATGGCGCAATCCGAACAAGTAATTGCAAAGTGATTCGGCCACATGGTGCAATGCGGACAAGCAATTGCAAAGCAAGTTGGCCATCTTATCTTACATGGCGCAATCCGTTCAAGCAATTGGAAAGCGAGTTGGCCATCTTATCTTACATGGCCCAATCCGAACAAGCAATTGCAAAGCGAGTTGGCCACATTGCGCAATGTGAACAAGCAATTGAAAAGCAAGTTGGCCATCTTATCTTACATGGTGCAATCCGAACAAGTAATTGCAAAGTGATTTGGCCACATGGTGCAATGCGGACAAGCAATTGCAAAGCAAGTTGGCCATCTTATCTTACATGGCGCAATCCGAACAAGCAATTGCAAAGCGAGTTGGCCACATGGCGTAATGCGAACAAACAATTGCAAAGCAAGCTGGCCATCTTATCTTACATGGCGCAATCCGAACAAGCAATTGCAAAGCGAATTGACCATCTTATATTATATGGCGCAATCCGACCAAGCAATTGCAAAGCAAGTTGGCCACATGGCGCAATGCGAACAAACAATTGCAAAGCAAGTGTGCCATCTTATCTTACATGGCGCAATCCGAACAAGCAATTGCAAAGAGAGTTGGCCACATGGCACAATGCGAACAAACAATTGCATACCTGTCAACCTCTGCCGATAACTGCCCTTATAAATGATTATGATTTCCCCTTACAAACCCCCAAAAATCTTACAAACACCGTACGACTCGTACAGCGTTTGTAAGGTTTTTTGGGGGTTTGTAAGGGGAAATGATATTAATGATAATATTAAATAATTAGCATTTGGGGGGGGGGGTCATTACATGTCACAAATACAGAGCATTGGGATTGGATTGTAGTTCCATGGGGGAAGGACAAGGACAGTTTTAGACCTTTTCTGTTAGTTGCGCAGTTGCTTTTTTTGATTGTTGTTACAATCGGACCGCATCGTCGTGGCGCAATCGGGAATGGATTAGGACCCAGGCGCGGGAAGCAGGAGGGGAACGAGGCAGTTAGCTTCAAAACAACATCTTTAATAAATCAACAGGGATCTACAAATCAACAAAGGCTTGGAACCACAACGGGAGCATGCAGGACTTGCAGGAACTGCAGGAACGATCCGACAATGAGCCATTCTTTATGTGGTGCTTAAATACCCACACCAGGAGGCAATCAAGGATTGTCTGCAGCTGCTCTGATCTGACGGCAAGCCAGGAGTGACATATGAGCCACTCCTGCCAATTGTACAGGTTCCAAGGAGCCATCCCACACTTAACCCTGGGTAGCGAAGGTTTTTCGGGCTAGGAGCAATTAATAGCGTATAAATGCGCTTTCCGGAATGTGACCTTACTGTTTACTGAATTTCAAACGTGTTGGTTTTTAGGTGCGTGGATGTGTGCAGAGTCCAGCTGGTCCACTCAGCTGTGAGGGTGAGGCAGGCCTATGGCAAATTGCTAAGGACCATCCCGCTGGATGTTTCTTTAAGGTAACATTTGCATAATAAAGTACAAAACAATTTCTATAGGGATTGAACTTTCTATATACAAAATGGCCAACGGTATGTGTTTGAGCCTATCAGTACACGTATCATTTTTTTGGGCTAATAATCTAGTGAAGAATTGCTATTATGACAATAAAAAAAGGTGTTCCCCCACATTGGATTTGTCATCAGTAACCACAGCCGCCCAGCGATGACTCAGATATCATTAGCCATCCGTCACCATATGATCCGAGCATCAAGCACCACCTTACACCCCCAGGACTTCAGTGATCTCATCAGCTTCATCTTATATGGAGTGCAGCACCGTGGAGGGTATGTACTTATGTGCTCATAAATTCTCTCAGACGATACATTCCGTGTATCGAAATCCAGACATTTGATGCAAAATGTCAGAAACCCAGTAACGTGTCTGTGTATACAGTTATGGTCTAAAGTTTACATACACTTGTGAAGAACATAATGTCATGGCTCTCTTGAGTTTGCAGTTATTTCTACAACTCTGATTTTTCTCTGATAGAGTGATTGGAACAGATACTTCTTTGTCACAAAAACATTCATGAAGTTTGGTTCTTTTATGACTTTATTATGGGTGAACAGAAAAAAGTGATCAAATCTGCTGGGTCAAAAATATACATACAGCAGCGCTAATATTTGGTAACATGTCCCTTGGCCATTTTCACTTCAATTAGGCGCTTTTGGTAGCCATCCACACGCTTCTGGCAAGCTTCTGGTTGAATCTTTGACCACTCCTCTTGACAGAATTGGCAGTTCAGTTAAATTTGATGGCTTTCTGACATGGACTTGTTTCGTCAGCATTGTCCACAAGTTCTCAATGGGGTTTAAGTCAGGACTTTGGGAAGGCCATTCGAAAACCTTAATTCTAGCCTGATTTAGCCATTCCATTACCAATTTTGATGTGTGTTTGGGGTCATTGTCCTGTTGGAAGACCCAACTGCGCACAAGACCCAATCTTCGGGCTGATGACTTTAGGTTATCTTGAAGAATTTGAAGGTAATCCTCCTTCATTATCCCGTTTACTCTCTGTAAAGCACCAGTTCCATTGGTAGCGAAACAGCCCCACAGCATAATACTACAACCACCATGCTTGATGGTGTACTTGGGGTTAAAGGCCTCACCTTTTCTCCTTCAAACATATTGCTGGGCATTGTGGCCAAACAGCTCGATTTTTGTTTTGTCTGACCACAGAACTTTCCTCCAGAAGGTTCAATTATGATGACAAAGCCTATGTCCGATTATTATTATTATTATTAATTAGCAATTTTGGTGACTTAGAAAGTTGTCAGTGAAATTATTATAGCTTTGTGAAACACAGCCAGTGATTTAATGTAAGTGTTTTTAAAAACATCATTTATTCATGCAAAGCTTGAAATCCTGAAATTGCATGACTAATAATTGCAACTTTTATTTTTTGCAGCCTATCCAATCTAACCATTCCATGCCATCGGAGGGGTTGCTCATCAACCAATGAGGTTGAATTTCTCGTGCCAAATACAGAAGCATATTATCCCGCCAAGCCCTGCGGGGGGGACTGCAGAGTAAAAACGGACTGCACCATCTGAAAGGTAGGCTGCTTCTTTAAATGTCATGCTTAACAATTGATGTTAGAAAATAGAGACTCCACCAATTTTTAACACATAGGTGCTTGGACATGTTTAGTACTCTGAAAAACCGGGGCTGAAGGGGAAGACATTGACAAAGTGAAGGCAGGATTCGGTGTACGACCACTTAACATGCTTTATTTCAGCATTCAAATAATTAGAAACATCTCAATTTTATATGCGTAAGGGATCGTGACCCTTCTCCTGGGGCTGGGCAATGAATCCCCCTGGTACACAGGGAGGTCCTAAAGAAAAATACGGCCAGAGACGGGATATGCAATAGGACGGCTTCGCTGGAGAATGGAGATGACAAATGACGTGAGCCTTACGGAAGGTCCCATCTCTCCAGAGCATCCACGTTGTCCACTGGGACTGGGAAGGCAAGGCATGCCATCTTTACCAGCAAAACAAGCAGTCGTCTGTGGAAAGCGAGAGCTTAATTTCCCAGAAGGATCCCTGCATACCAGTGAATCCTCTGTGTCCCTTCATACCTCTATAACCAGGCTCGCCCCTCTCTCCCTTGTCTCCATGAGGTCCATCGGCTCCCTACGAGGAGGAATTTTTATTCACCCGATCTCCGTTCCGTGGCTTGTACCTGTCATGCTACTTACAGGGAGGCCACGAGGTCCAGTAGAACCGAGAGGGCCCTCAGCTCCCTGGAAGGTATCGAATAAATTGTCATGTAGACACCTGAATGGATTTTAACTTCTCAGTTTTAGCCGATATGTACGAGGGGTGTCCAACGAGGCCGCCACTGCTGACTTGAAATTGTCACTCATTCATTTGGTAAATGGAGGATCTGATTTGGTTGTTAAGTGTTAACTCATAGGCTGCTATTGACAGCGATAGACATTTGAGGTCTACAACTGTCAAGGCCTGTGGATGAGGTAAGGGCTTGAGGCAATTCATTAATGTGTCATTGGTGTAAATTTAAGATTCTTGCCTGGGCCATCTTCAATGAGATTTGCATAATTTGCTGGGGGCCAATTAAAAAGTGTTGATCCACGGACTGTAGAGAAACCCCTGGTAGATACTGTTTTGTAAAGTGGATATAGGAGACACTTTTCACTCACAGGCTCTCCACGGTCACCAGGCTTTCCGGCATGTCCGACGGGTCCGGTGGCACCGGGATCTCCGGGGGCGCCAAGAGCTCCAAGAGGGCCAGGGTCTCCACGGTCTCCCTAAATTGTTTCACGAGAACAGATCCGTTACCCTCCCAGTCAAAGATTTTGCAATAGCCGACAACAATTGGCTGCAATTGTTCACTAGTGTCGTTTGAAAACTGTTGCCCGAGGGGCAGCAAGGTGTCAAATATTTTCAAATCAATTGTTACACATTTGTAGTCAAGTTCAGAAAGTTAACCTTGGGTCCAGCAGATCCATCGTGACCGTCAGATCCGTCTTTACCAGGGGGACCCTAAAACAGAGGAGACAAGTGAATTGCGTAATCAAGTCAAAGGACCGAACGCCCACGGTTGAGCCCCGGGCGAAGACCAGTACCTTGAGTCCGGTATATCCAGGGGATCCGGGCGCTCCAGGGGGTCCATCCGATCCGGGAGGTCCATGGTGACCAACGGGACCGGGAGGTCCCTGCTTTCCGTGCTTTCCCTGAGGGCGACGTGGCAATTGAGCATTGGCTGGCAGTAGCCAAAAGGTGCTAACTTTGGTGACAAGAAATAGTAAGATCTTATAGAAGGTCCGGGCAGACCGGGGAAACCTCTCTCGCCTCTCATTCTGGAGAGACCGAGAATACCACGTTCTCCACTGATACGCTGAGGTCCGGGATCATGGAGATGGGAAGCGTTAGGCCGTGTGTGATCTCATCATTTTGGGACGTCGGGATGGACGGTCAATGAAAAAGCAACTCACGGAAGCGCCATCGGCACCAGGGCTACCCTTCTCGCCGGAAGGTCCGGGGGCTCCAGTGGCTCCCATCTCGCCCTTGTGACCGGCAGATCCAGTGTCACCACGGTCTCCTTTGGGTCCTTCCTTTCCATCGGGTCCAGCGTGTCCGGTAGGTCCAGCTTTGCCCTTTTCCGAAGGAAAAATAGCATGCGATTAATGGTACGCTCCCGAGGATTCGCCTTGGCGGCGCCACCATAGACTTACAGCGGGGCCGGGAGGTCCGTCTGTGCCATTGGCACCGGGGAAGCCACGGTGGCCCTTGTTGAGGAAACGGAAGTTCAGCGTGAGTACAAATTTGTTTGACGTTGAAGTAACGGTTCTAACTCACAGGAGGTCCATGGTCTCCTTGGTCTCCCTTGGCGCCAGTGTTTCCAGGGGAACCCTGAAAGAACGCAGTGAACAGTGGCTCAGCATGGAAAGCTAATGCAATGACGATGTGGGATATGATTTGATCTGACCTGGGGTCCGTGGTCACCGGTTTGTCCAGCCACACCAGGAGGACCAGCGTCACCCTTATCACCAATGTTACCAGTCAATCCCTTGGCACCAGCGGGACCACGAGGACCCTGGAGGTGGGGAAGAGGAAAAAGGTTAGGGCGAGGATGCAAGCGGGAAGACGTACATGATGGGGTGAATGAACCTACAGGAGGTCCGGCAATTCCAGGAGGTCCGCGGGGTCCATCCTCGCCATCCGCACCCTGTGGAAGAAGAAGAAAATGTGTTCAAAGTGGAAGAACATTATTTAAGTGACGCACGAGGAAGCCAGCTCCACGGAGCGGACATTGGGGCAACTTACGTCCTCTCCGTTCATGCCGGCGGGGCCCTGCGGAAAACAATTGCGCATCGAAAATCAAAAGGCCGCCACGTCACGTTCCGTGTTCTTGCTGGATTTAGAGCACTTACGCTTTCTCCGTTCTCTCCAGACTGTCCGCGGGGACCGGTGGATCCCTGGTGTCCCTGAGCAGAGGATCCAAAGGGCCCGTTAGTGTACAAGTTTTCTCTCTTTCCTCGTCTTTGCGTCAATATAGTTCGTCTGACTGACCCCAGTACTTTAGGTGAGAGGAAGCTGAGTACTTACGATAGGACCGGCAAGTCCAGGGGGCCCAGGAGGTCCCGGGGGGCCCGGGGGGCCCTGTCAAAGGCAATTCAAGATTTTAGAGACTCGAAGGGGTAATTGCGCAGGTAAGAGACCCACAATTGGTCCAACAATTGGCATGACGGGAGATTTGTCGTCATTGCCGCCAGACATCCAAGGGGAAAAGTTCCTTATTAAATTTAATGGAGCTGTGCTAAAATTTCATCACAATTAAGTCACTTATGAAGCCACCCGTCGTTTTATTGTGCTTTATACTAATAATTAAATGCTTCACACAAAAAAAACTTTAGATTAGACTACACAGATGTATGATATTTCTCGTTTTTTTCTTTACTAGCAACTCGTACACTATTTTACTGGGATAATGTAGCACTGTACATAATTATAAAGTCAGTCTGGGCCAAATGGCTTCCACCCAAGATTGTCTTCAAAACAACAACAAAAATCCATCAAATCTCAGTATTTTTTAATCCTTGTTTTTCCCATTTTAATTAGAGTCAAGAGACTGGAACGTCCAAGATGGAGTTCTGTGACCAACTTGGAACACTGGTCAGGTAACCTTGGGTAACGGGAACTAGGTAAGAACTATTTATTTAAAAAAAATATTGATTGCTGTATTCATAATCATCTCCAGAACCAAAATCTACTCTAAGAATAATTATACTAAAAACAAACTGGTAAAACTCCCATTTAGATGCATTTTTTTTTTAAAAGTATGACTCCTTAAAATGAAACGAGAACTTCTCGTAAATGTGAGGCACTACTTGAATAATTAAGGAAATCAACACGGCTCCTCAACCACTTTCAACTGATTTAAAAAATAAATAAATAAACATTTTATCAAGTTCCAAACCAATGCAGATAGATACGTTGTCATTATTGTCCTTCAGACATCATTAGGCTTTTGATGGACCTCCATTTTGGAATTCACCAATGTTGAATTTACTCCAGAAAATACCACCATATTTAAGAGTCAGTTTTTACATGATTTTTTGTTAGCAAAAAGGACATTTGGACGGTCTCCCTTGGGTCCCTTGCAAAAAAAAGACAAAAGTCTTAGCTAATTTGACTTGTCAGTGACACATCAGAATATGGATGACGTCAAAAGAGAAAGATCTTAAAACAATCACATTTAGCCTACAATGTATATGCTATCTTAGCAATCATTCCTCAATGAAGTCAAAACACACTAAAGCCAAATTGTCTTTGATGTTGATGTCATGTAAATTGATTTACAACGATGATGAATGTTTATTTGTCAATAACAAGTCCACATCTGTTAATAGAATATCAATTAAAAATAAAGTATTTACCTTGACCTGAGATAGAACCCGGGAGCCTGCGGACAAAGATGGATAAAGTCAATTGGACGCATTATAACATCAAAGACACAAACCCACGGTGGACATCATTTGTTTTTATAGATGGGGTGGTATGAATAGTGTATTTCAGATATCATTTCATGAAATTTATTCACTGTGCTGAGGCAAGTAGTAGTAATTCTAATCTTAATAGTGGAAATGCGACCATTAAAAACAGCATCTTTTTTGTCATTGTGGCTCATGTGCTAGGTTATAGGACAAGTACACCGTTTGTAATTGAAGATGCTGCAAATGAAAATATCCGTTTTCCCAATGCAGAAGAAAAAGTCTGGCGGAGAAGCTCCATTAAAAAAAAGAAGAGATGATAAGACTTACGGTGGTCGTCACCCTGCGCTCTAACCAGAAGCGCCGCTGCGCTGAGCAGCAGCAGCGCCAGCCGCGAATCCACAAAGCCGAACATATCTTCCAGTCCTCCTGACCCCAGCAGAAAACTCCCTACTGCCTACACTAACTTTCTACCAGGGTTTTTATATGGGAGTCTAAACTGGGAGGCTCACCAATTTAATGCTTGTTCTTGTCTACGCATAAGCACTTTTGATGATTCACCACCCTAAAACTGGAATTCTACAGAAGACGGTGTTCCACAGAAGACGGTGTTCCACAGAAGACGGTGTTCGACAGATGACGGTGTTCGACAGAAGACGGTGTTCCACAGAAGACGGTGTTCCACAGAAGACGGTGTTCGACAGAAGACGGTGTTCGACAGAAGACGGTGTTTGACAGAAGACGGTGTTCGACAGAAGACGGTGTTCGACAGAAGACGGTGTTCGACAGAAGACGGTGTTCGACAGAAGACGGTGTTCGACAGAAGACGGTGTTCGACAGAAGACGGTGTTTCAGGTGAGCTGTAATTAGTCAGAAAGCAACCCTTGCACAAAAGCGGGAGGTGGGGAGGAGGACACACCCACAATCCTGGTAGAAAGTGGAGACATTTAAATAGTTTGAGGAATTTATTGGGCACTCTTGGTTTTGCATTAAAATGTTGTCATTGTTCATTGTCTTCATATGATTTCCTTTATGACAATTTCCAATGATTTCACCCCCCTGGGATTAAACTCTTGAACAGTTTATGGCAATTCTACCCAACTCCAGGCGGTGCTTTATCAATAAAAAGCTCACTGTTCACCACCAAGCAAAATATGAATACTAAAGCAATGGATCTATCAAAGCCTGGTTTGAACGAAGTAGTGGACTGGTTGATTGTAGTTATTATTATTATTTTTTTTACCTGTTTAGATGTGGGCTTTGTCTCCCACGGTCTTTGCCTTGCTCAGTCACACACTGATGCTGGTGCACTCTGAGTTAGCAGTCTTCTACCCTGCCACCCAGTATGCTGTGCTCTACACACTTTATTCCCACTGCACAAGGTAATAATATCGGTTTATTTGTTTTTGCAAATTCACAATAATGCCACATCCACCCAGAAACTCTGGTCCCTTGAATTTCTGCGAGTCGTTAGGCCAACCTTGTGTCTCATCTCCCCTGCTTCTCTCTCTCCATTAGACACGATCATTTCATCTCATCCAGCTTGTGGTCATCTTCCCCGTCCCTGTTTGACGGTGCTGTCATCAGCACTGTCACGACTGCCACGACTGCCACCTTCTTTTAATAAGTTATGTCGTGGTCTCCTGTCCAACGGTAAGTGTTGTTTTTTCCTTCCTTGATGCCCTCACCGATGGATGCTTGTTAATAAAATAGGTCTTCTTTTCCTTTGCTGTTCTACTATATAGCCCTGAATGAGGATCCGAGTGTCTGCCTTCAGACCATAGCCATAGCTTACTCATCCTCTCCTCATCTTTATCTACAGAGCTTTTGCAGAGGTAAATGCATGATTGTCCACACAATAATAATGATGATGATGATAATGATAATAATAATTATGATGATGATAATGATAATAATAATTATGATGATGATGATAATGATAAAATAATTATGATGATGATGATAATGATAATAATAACAATGATGATGATAATGGTCTGTAAAACAGCTTCAGGACCAGGCACAGAAAGAGTGAGACCAATTTGAAGGAAATAGGTTTATTACCAGACTGCAGGATGGGGAGAGAGCTCTAACAGTTGCGAACGCACAGCCGGTTGTCCTTGCAACTCTTTCAGAATGAACAGTGGGTGAGTCTTTATATATATATATATATATACATAAATATATATATACATATATACATATATATATATATATATATATATATATATATATATATATATATATATATATATATATATATATATATATATATATATATATATATATATATATATACGAAAACAGGGCAAAGTCTCTATGACAACAATGTAGGGCGGAGTTTATGCAAACAAAACTTTGGACATTTGCAGGGGTTAAGTTTGTGCAAACAAGATATTTTTATAACTCACACAAACTGTCCGGTCCACAATGAACATTCAACAAGGTTGAACACAAGTAAGCACACCAAGACAGAGTAGTCGGAGATTGGAGAGCGGAAAGAGTAGAAGATTGACCGTGTCAAAATCTCACTCATCTGTCTTGGTTTGCTTACTTGTGTTCGACCGTGTTGAATGTTCATCGTGGACCGCCAAAATGTCCGGTCCGATGAGATTCGTCACTGGACCTTGGGGTGACGGGGGACCAATCCCTAATGGCCCCTTCCCTCAATGGGGGACGGCTGACGTCAGTTTCTTGGCCTCTCGATTCCCCGTCGTCCCGATGCCACAGATCGTGAATCCCGGGTTTCGGCACCAAAATGTCCGGTCCACGATGATCATTCAACAAGGTCGAACACAAGTAAGCACACCAAGACAGATGAGTGAGATTTTGACACTTCTGCAGAAGGGGAGCACGGAGAGAGAACAGACAGAGAGTTACTCTGCGTAAGACTCCGGTCAATCTTCGACTGTTTCGGCTCTCCAATCTCTGACTCCCCTTTGTGCGTCAACAGTTTAATTAGAACAAGAGTGCATGACATACAAAGTCTCTATGACAAAGGTGCAGGGCTGTGACACGGATGAAGGCTATGACACGTATTGAAATTGAAAGCTATGACACGTATTGTAACATTCTTTTGTTTACTCAAGATTATTTCACACAAACTGCCGCAATACGGACAAACAATTGCAAAGTGAGTTGGCCACATGGCGCAATGCGAATAAACAATTGCAAAGCAAGCTGGCCAGCTTATTTTACATGGCGCAATCCGAACAAGCAATTGCAAAGCCAGTTGGCCATCTGATCTTACATGGCGCATTCTGAACAAGTAATTGCAAAGTGAGTTGGCCACATGGTGCAATGCGAACAAACAATTGCAAAGCAAGTTGGCCATCTTATCTTACATGGCGCAATCCGAACAAGCAATTGCAAAGCAAGCTGGCCATCTTATCTTACTTGGCGCAATCCGAACAAGCAATTGCAAAGCGAGTTGGCCATCTGATCTTACATGGCGCAATGCGAACAAGCAATTGCAAAGCAAGTTGGCCATCTTATCTTACATGGCGCAATCCGAACAAGCAATTGCAAAGCGAGTTGGCCACATGGCGCAATGCGAACAAACAATTGCAAAGCAAGCTGGCCAGCCCATTCCACAATAATGATAAAAATGATAATATTAAATAATTAGCATTTTTTTGGGTCATTACATGTCACAAATACAGAGCATTGGGATTGGATTGTATTTCCATGGGGGCAGGACAAGGACAGTTTTGGACCTTTTTTGTTAGTTGCGCAGTTGCCTTTTTTATTGTACAGGTTCCAAAGAGCCATCCCACACTTAATCCTGGGTAGCGAAGGTTTTTCGGGCTAGCAGGAATTAATAGCTTCTAAATGCGCTTTCCGGAATATGACCTTACTGTTTACTGAATTTCACTGGTTTTAGGTGCGTGGATGTGTGCAGAGTCCAGCTGGTCCACTCAGCTGTGAGGGTGAGGCAGGCCAATGGCAAATTGCTGAGGACCATCCCGCTGGATGTTTCTTTAAGGTAACATTTGCAATATAAAGTACAAAACTATTTCTATAGCGATTGAACTTTCAATATACAAAATGGCCAATGGTATGTGTTTGAACCTATCACTACACGTATCATTTTTTTTGCTAATAATCTAGTGAAGAATTGCTATTATGACAATAAAAAAATGTGTTCCCCCACATTGGATTTGTCATCAGTAACCACAGCCGCCCAGCGATGACTCAGATATCATTAGCCATCCGTCACCATATGAGCTGAGCATCAATTGTGGGCCAAGTTCTGATATCTGAAAAGCTCTAGTGTTTGTATTTAATCACAAAATGCTGCTAGGAAGTGGATTTTACCCCATTTTAGTGCATTTTTTGCCGTTTTGCCATTGACGTCCATCGCTGTCTTTTCCCGGGAAAAATCACCCCCTGGCCTGGTTTTAATGTCTCAAAAGCTCCAGTATTTGTATTCAATCAATAAATGATGCTAGGAAGTGGATTTTACCTAATTTTAGTGCATTTTTTGTCATTTCATGTATGGACGTATCGACGTTCATCGCTGTCTTTTTACCGGGGAAATGATACTCCGGGCCCGGTTCTGATGTCTAAAAAGCTCCAGTATTTGTATTTAATCAATAAATGCTGTTTTCGGCTTGATTTTACCCCATTTTCGGGCAATGGTTGCCCGTACGCCATTGACGTTCATCGCTGTCTTTTCCCGGGAAAATCACCCCCTGGCCTGGTTTTAATGTCTGAAAAGCTCCAGTATTTGTATTTAATCATGAACTGCTGCTAGGAAGTGGATTTTACCCCATTTTTGTGCATTAATTTATTGATTATTTTTTATGTGTCGCAGCTGTAGCTGCAGTAGAGGTTTTATAGCCATAAAATAGTTTTTGAGGGTTGGATTGATACGTTGAAGGCGCTACCAGAAAATGCACCGCCCGCCACTGATATATATATATATATATATATATATATATATATATATATATATATATATATATATATATATATATATATATATATATACACACACACACATTATATTTAGATATTAATACATTATCGTCTTGATATGCTTATAGCCGTAATATTTAATAAAAATACACCTACTTTGCGTTTTTTCGTTTATCGCAGCCATGTCTGGTCTACATTAACCGCGATATTTGAGGGATTGCTATAGAAACGTTACAAATGGTCTTTGAGGTTTTTCCTCGTACCTATCTGCCAGTAGGGGGGGTTAGAGGTCAGGACGTGAACCTCCTGGAAGCCTTTCCTTCTCTTCCAGTTCAACTTTATCCTGCTTAGTTTTAAAGCATTGTTGCAATTGGTTTGGCTGAGCATGTTTTGTTTATTACTGCACAAGTTCTTGTTGTATTTCTTTTACCACCTCGTCAAAATACCCACCCACCCCCAGTATTTAGTCTCGGCAATGTTAAAAAAAAGTTTCAGTCAATTTCAGTCATTTTTTCATTTGTTTCCATGTGGATTAAAGAATTTGAATATTGAATGCTTAAGCCTGAGTTTCTTCTATGCCTCAGCTGTTCAATGCAGTGGGCTGAAGACGTGGGTGGGACTTCGATGGGGGCTCCAAACGGCTTCTTTGCATTGCCCAACCTGTTCTCTTGAAAACTCTGCCTCGACGGGGCTGCGATATTGATTGCCCGTGGGCCACTTGGGCCAAATGAAGGTTCTTGAGGGTTCTTCTGAATCCAGGGGCGGGGAGGAAACACAAACAAAAACAAAAAAATAACGTTATTCAAAAACTATCCTTTGCTCGATCGAACCATCAGATTTGACCAGATAAAAGATTTTTGTTCAAAGTCATTTGTTGGTTGGGATGGTTCTTGGTGCGCTTCTGTGTTAAAGCGAAAGCACCAAGTCGTGACTTTGCCAAGAAAGGACACTTAAAAAGTGAATTGATTCATTTAGAGGTCATAGTCTCTTCTGTGTTGTGTGCATCTTAATTAGTCTGTCGTGCCTTGTAACAATTGGTCTTTCCAACTATTTTTGTTGGGACTAGCTCTTGCTTTTTCTCTTTTAACTAGTAACTCCCTAGTCCTAATGCTCGTTTTATTCATCTTGACTTTCTAGTTTAACCATTTTATTGCGCTATATGATGCTTTTGGGTGATGGTGAAATGTTTTCTTAAAGCTTTTCCTCTGTTTGACTCCAAATAAATATTGAATTTATAAGCGTCTTGTTTGAAATAGCATGGATATTAGGACTGAGCCCCACAACAATTGAAGACAGAGTCAGAAGTGCATGCAGTTACTCTGGTGTGGTAAAATACATTCAAATATTAGTAATATTTTACAAAAGTTTTTTTTTTAAATCGTAATTTTGGGTTTTTAGCTTTGGAATAGTTTTCTAATGTGAATTGAATGATTTTGTCTGCAAAAGTCTTGTAATATGCGCCTTCACTTCTATTTTTTCCCCTTTCATATATGTTAAGTACTATCAAAAATGGATTTGCAAAATTCCTTCAAGGTGAAAAGGTGCTATACAATTATTTAACTTCATTGGATTGGACATCTAGCTTTGTGAAACACAGCCAGTGATTTAATGTAAGTGTTTTTAAAAACATCATTTATTCATGAAAAGCTTGAAATCCTGAATTAGCATGACTACTAATTGCAACTTTTATTTTTTTGCAGCCTATCCAATCTAACCGTTCCATGCAATCGGAGGGGTTGCTCATCAACCAATGAGGTCGAATTTCTCCTGCCAAATAGAGAAGCATATTCTTTTGCCAAGCACTGCGCCGGGGGGGGGGGGGATTGTAGGTGGACAATCAGCCTCTTTGTGATGCCCACCGCTTGCACCGAGGCAGCCTCAGTCTTGCTGCCATAGTGCTCGGATGTAGCCCCTCTCTGGATTCCTGCTCCCAGATAACGACTTACAATCGGATTCTATCCCTCGGAGTAAAAATGGACTGCACCATCTGAAAGGTAGGCTGCTTCTTTAAATGTCATGCTTAACAATTGAAGTTAGAAAATAGAAACTCCACCAATTTTTAACACCTAGGTGCCTGGACATGTTTAGTACTCTGAAAAACCGGGGCTGAAGGGGCAGACATTGACAAAGTGAAGGCAGGATTCGGCGTACGACCACTTAACATGCTTTATTTCAGCATTCAAATAATTAGAAACATCTCAATTTAATATACATTTACAAAATAGGTACAGATCTTTGTGGTGTTTCTACCAATAAGGGATTCTTTCTCTCAACATGGCTCGATTTTGGGGCTGGGAAAAAACACCTCCAGAAAGCAAACAAAGGACAACAGAGGTTTTGTTCAGGGTTGACCAAGGGGAGAATTTTAGAGAGTTTGCTTGTTCGACACGAGCAGAGGGTTTATTTTCGCTACATTTTGTTTAGCACCACAAAGGGTCACAACACTAAGCTCGATACTAAAAAAAAACACCATTAGAGACAAAAGTGGATGTCAGGGACCTTAAACAAGAGGATAGCACCTGTTTTCGTTTTGAACAAATTAGAGCGTTATGACGCCTGCTGGCGAACACCCTTTTTTAGGTAGCCATAGGATGTTTTTTAAAAGAAAAACAAGCTTTAAACCCATGTTTATCTGCTGGTGGTTTTAATGTGACTTTGGAAGACAAGAGAAACAAACAGGAGAGCGGCCCCAACAGCAAAACAGACGCTGTTTGTTTTGGGCAGGCGGAGACCGGTCGACGTTAACAACAAAGACAAACATGCCTGTCAGTTTCACCGTTTATTCATCAACACCTGAAATGTGGTACAAAGCAATCGGGTTCTGTCTGATGGGACTGTCCTTTCATTCTTCTCACCGCAGGACGGGTGTATGAAAATACAAAAGTCACCTGTGTGTTTTTCCTGTAAACTCCAGAGAGTCCTGGATTGGCTTGGCCGAAGAGGGGTGAGTCCAATTTTTTTTTTTACACTTTACAGAATCATATATTATTTTCTTGTTGCTCTATGGGGTCCTTGGTGTTGCTGATGATAAAAACATGGCAAAAACAAAGAGTCAGAAACAAAACCAAAAAAATAGTGGTCCCAAACGCAACAATGCGAGTGTTGCCGCATCACCGCCATCTTTGTTGAAGTGCAGGTTTTAGGCATGGCAGACCATCGGAATGATGGACAGGAATGAAGGGGGCCAGATCAGAAAAAAATGCTTTAGTGGGTTTTTGGTTTTTTAAGAGGGATGGTTGCTAGAAAAAAAAAATAACACACACTCACGCACCACAAGATATTCAAGTCCAGATTTCTCTTTTTACAAGAAACAGACAGGTCCAACTTCAAGGCCAAACTCTTGGTCTGGGGCACCGACATCCATAGGAGCGATGTCAATGATGGGAAGGCGAGATGTTTTCGATGTCTTGTACTCGATGACGGTCTTGCCTCGTGTACCGGTGTGTGACTGTCAAAGGAGAAGAGGACGTTTGAGATACGACATTTCGCACACAGGAAACGCGACAACGGGTGCGAGAGAAAGGTGCTCACCGTGCAGCTGTCCTCGAGGACGCTGTAGGTGAAGCGGCTGTTGCCCTCGGCTCTGATCTCGATCTCGTTGGAGCCCTGGAGGATGACGGCCTTCTTCAGGTTGCCGGTGGCGGCGTCCATGTAGGAGATGCTGTTCTTGCAGTTGTATGTAATGTTCTGGGAAGCCTCGGTGGACATGAGACGCAGGAAGGTCATCTGGATGTTGACGTCTTCAGGGAGGGAACCCTCGCTGCCATACTCGAACTTTGGGGAAGGGGGAAAGCAGAGGGAAAGTTTGGCGGTCGTCGTGGACACTGAGTGACACTAAAAGGAGACCGAGGTCGGCGGGCGCCCTTACCTGGAAGCCCTCGTTCATTGCCTCGCCGAACCAGACGTGCTTCTTCTCCTTGATGTTCTTGCTGATGTACCAGGTCTTCATGGCCACCTCACGCTGAGTTGGTGCCACGCAGGTCTCTCCGGTCTCCATGTTGCAGTAGACCTTGATGGCGTCCTGAGTGCAGCCCTGGTCAGGGTCAATGTAGTACTCGCCTGAACATGGACGAGCACAGAAATCCATCTTAGTGTGTATTAGCGCCAGGAAAGTTCATAGATCACGTTTTAAGGTCTGGGTTGGGGCAGCAATTCCTTTTCACGTTGTGATTTTTGCAAGCGACCCTGGACTTGACGTGGTAAAATACTAAAGAAATCAGGGACTCACCGCTCTTCCAGTCTGGGTGGCACATCTTGAGGTCGCGGCAGGTTCTGGCGGGGTTCTTGCGAGTGCCGTCAGGGCTGCGGATCTGCTCGATCTGCTGGCTCAGGGTCTTCAGAGTGCTATCCACCTCCAGGTCGCGGTCACGAAGGACATTGGCGTCGTCGGCGCGGTACATGCGGAAGGGATCGGGGCCCTTCTCCTGGGGCTGGGCAATGAAGCCGAGGTCAAATCCGCCACTGTGGGCGCCTGGTGCACCGGGAGGTCCGGGGGGTCCGGGAGGTCCCTTAAGAACAATACGGTCAGAGATGGGATATGCATTAGAAGGGCTTCGCTGGAGAATGGAGATGACAGATGACGTGAGCCTTACGGAAGGTCCCATCTCTCCAGAGCGTCCACGAGGTCCGGGAGGTCCACTGGGACCGGGAAGGCCAGTCATGCCATCCTTACCGGGAGAACCAGCAGCTCCAGAAGCTCCCTGTGGAAAGCCAGAGCTTAATTTCCCAGAAGGACAAAAGTAGAGCGCACATTGTTTCTTTGACGTGCGAACTGACTCTTGATCCAGTGGGTCCAGCAACGCCAGCGGGTCCAGGCTCTCCAACGTGACCCTAAAGTGGTATGAAAAAAGAAACAGTCGTTGAGACCCGAATCAGTCCCAAAAATCAGCGTGGCCATGATGAGTTACTTACGGCGGGTCCGGGATTTCCCTGCATACCAGGGAATCCTCTGTGTCCCTTCATGCCTCTCTCACCAGCCTCGCCACTCTCTCCCTTGTCTCCACGAAGTCCAACGGCTCCCTACGAGGAGGAACCTTTATTCACCCGATCTCCGTTCCGTGGCTTGTGCCTGTCATGCTACTTACAGCGGGGCCACGAGGTCCAGCAGGACCGGCAGGACCGGCAGGGCCAGCAGCTCCCTGAATGGTATTGAATAAATTGTCATGTAGACACACAAATGGCTTTTAACTTCTCAGTTGCGGCCGATAGGTACGAGGAATGTCCAACGAGGCCGTGAGGGCTGACTTGAAATTGTCAATCATTCATTTGGTAAACAGAGGATCTGAATTGGTTGTCAAGTGTTAACTCATAGGCTGCTATTGACAGCGATAGACATTTGAGGTCTACAACTGTCAAGGCCTGTGGATGAGGTAAGGGCTTGAGGCAATTCATTGATGTGTCATTGGTGTAAATTTAAGATTCTTGCCTGGGCCATCTTCAATGAGATTTTCATAATTTGCTGGGGGCCAATTAAAAAGTGTTGATCCACGGACCGTAGAGAAACCCCTGGTAGATACTGTTTTGTAAAGTGGACATTGGAGACACTTTTCACTCACAGTCTCTCCACGGTCACCAGACTTTCCGGCAGGTCCGACGGGTCCGGGGGCACCGGGAGCTCCAGGGGCGCCAGGAGCTCCAGCAGGGCCAGCCTCTCCACGGTCTCCCTAAATTGTTTGACGAGAACAGATCCGTTACCCTCCCAGTCAAAGATTTTGCAATAGCCAACAACAATTGGCTGCAATTGTTCACTAGTGTGGTTTGAAAACTGTTGCCCGAGGGGCAGCAACGTGTCAAATATTTTCAAATCAAATGTTACGCATTTGTAGTCAAGTTCAGAAAGTTCACCTTGGGTCCAGCAGATCCATCGCGACCGGTAGATCCCTCATTACCAGGGGAACCCTAAAACAGAGGAGACAAGTGAATTGCGTAATGCAGTCAAAGGACTGAACGGCCACGGTTGAGCGCCGGGCCAAGACCAGTACCTCGCGTCCGGTCTCTCCAGAGGGTCCGGCCAGTCCAGGGGGTCCCATGGGTCCGGGAGGTCCACGCTCACCAGAGGGGCCGGCAGATCCTGGCTTTCCGACCTCTCCCTGAGGGCGACGTGGCAATTGAGCATTGGCTGGCAGTAGCCAAAAGATGCTAACTTTGGGGACAAGAAATAGTAAGATCTTACAGAAGGTCCAGGCAGACCGGGGTAACCTCTCTCGCCTCTCTTTCCGGAGAGACCGACAATACCACGTGCTCCATGAACACCCATAGGTCCGGGAAAACCGGGAGCACCCTGCAGAGAATGGAGATGGGAAGCGTTAGGCCGTGTGTGATCTCATCATTTTGGGTGGTCGGGATGGACGGTCAATCAAAAAGCAACTCACGACAGCGCCATCGGCACCAGGGCTACCCTTCTCGCCGGAAGGTCCGGGGACTCCAGCGGCTCCGATCTCGCCAGTGCGACCGGCAGATCCAGTGTCACCACGGTTTCCTTTGGGGCCTTCCTTTCCACTGGGTCCAGCGGGTCCGGGAGGTCCAGCATTGCCCTTTTCCCAAGAAAAATAGCAGGCGATCAATGGTACCCTCCTGAGGATTCACCATGGCGGCGGCGCCATAGACTTACAGCGGGGCCGGGAGGTCCGACTCTGCCAGCGGCACCGGGGAAGCCAGTAGCGCCCTTGTTGAGGAAACAGAAGTTCAGTGTGAGTACAAATTTGCTTGACGTTGAAGTAACGGTTGTAACTCACAGGAGGTCCGGCGGCTCCGCGGGCTCCCTTGGCGCCAGTGTTTCCAGCGGGACCCTGAAAGAATGCGGTGAACAGTGGCTCAGCATGGAAAGCTAATGCAATGATGATGTAGGTAGGATTTGATTTGACCTTACCTGGGGTCCGGGGGCACCGGTTGGTCCAGCAGCACCAGGAGGACCAGCGTCACCCTTAGCACCATTGTTACCAGTCTCTCCCTTAGCACCAACGAGACCATCACCACCCTGGATGTGGGGAAGAGGAAAAAGGTTAGGGCGAGGATGCAAGTAGGAAGACGTACCTGACGGGGTGAATGAACCTACAGGAGGTCCGGCAAATCCAGCAGGTCCGGGGGGTCCGGCCTCTCCGCGCTCACCCTGTGGAAGAAGAGGAGAATGTTACAGTCCATCATAAAGACAAGACAAGCTTGGATTGATTGCTCCTGCTCCCATTGGGAGAGAGATGGAGGCAGATAAACTCACAGGGGCTCCACGAGCGCCGGCGGGTCCGACGGCTCCGGCGGGGCCACTCTCTCCCTTATCTCCGGTGGCTCCGCCAGGTCCGGGGAGTCCAATAGCGCCGCTCATACCACGGGGACCGTCTTTGCCAGGTGCTCCATCGCCACCCTTGAGTCCTTGCTCTCCCTGAAGAAGGCAGAAATGATGGATGGTGAAATTTTGATGCGGCCCGAGTTTCCCGTGGGTGTAAAGCCATGGCGGTGCGACCACTCACTCTATCTCCTCTCAGTCCTGGGAGACCGGCGGAACCGCGCTCGCCAGGCATTCCCTGCAGTCCGGGTGGGCCAGCAACTCCGGGAGCACCGGGTGCTCCGGCATCTCCCTGTGATTGGTCAAGAGACAAAAGATTAGATAGATGGATGGAGAAACAAGCGCAAAATAGCTTTCGGCGCGCGCCAACTTTACCTTAGCGCCCTCGTGTCCAGCAGATCCGGGAGACCCACGGGGACCGCCAGGTCCGATGGGACCGGGGTTACCGCGCTCGCCGGAAGGACCTCTGTCGCCCTGAAGCAGAGCGATGTGGCAAATTTAGGGTGCGATCGCTTCGGACCTAATGTCATCTTTTCTTATCTAATGTCCTTGGCGTGGTAATCTTGGTTTCACCAAGTCCAGATAGTTGAGAATAACTTACTCTAGAACCAGCGGGTCCTGGGGCTCCAGTCTCTCCGGGCACACCCTAAATTAGAGGAAAAGGCTTCAGGTAGTCCATTTAAATGGGGTGTTAAAAAAGCACACTTCAATGAAATGAATTATGCACCTGTTCTCCGGACTTGCCAGTCTCGCCAATAGCACCCTGGGGTCCTGGAAGTCCCTGGAATCCTGGAGGTCCGGCAGGTCCTGCCTCACCTCTCTCGCCAGCAGGTCCCTGAGAAGATTGACATGTTCCAATTATTATTTTATTTTTTAAATGGCTGCTAAAAATTTGCAACAGCAAGCGTTTACTCACGTTAGCTCCGGCAGCTCCCTGAGCGCCAAGCTCGCCGTCCTTTCCAGGGGCACCCTAAAAAAACCAAGTTGCTGCTTTTGAGTGCCTGATTAGCATCTTTTGGACTGAGCTTCCCGAGTATTATGGACAACTTACAACAGGGCCAGTAGGTCCCATCACTCCCCTCTCACCAGTCTTTCCAGCATCACCCTGAAAACAAGTAGGGGGGTTCGATTATACAAGACGATCTTGAAAAATAGTTCAGACAGTCCAATGCATCTGAAAGTCGCTACTTACAGCGGCTCCCTTGGCTCCGGTGAATCCCATGACTCCGGGCTGACCTCTGGCTCCAACAGCGCCAGGGGGTCCGGGGCGGCCATCTTGTCCAGGAGCACCCTGGTCGAGTGGATTCGTTAGCCCACTGCGCGCTCATTTGAAAGACCGAGGGCGTTGGAAGCGGAACTTACAGTAGCTCCCATCTTGCCATCGGGTCCGGGGCTGCCGGGGCTGCCGGTCATACCCTGGAGATGGAAGGTGAATGTTCAGAGGAAGAATGGTGCGGTAGAAAGTCCAACAAATCATTGGCAGCAAAGTCTTACCTTAGCTCCGGGCAAACCAGGCTCACCAGTGCGGCCGTGCTCGCCAGTGGATCCTTTAGGTCCGGCGACACCAGGGGCACCACGCTCACCGGTGGCTCCCTGAGATTGTCAGGAACAAACTCTTAATTCCAAGTAGTTTAAAGGAGGATAGTGCTAACGGCGTACAGTGTGCTGGCGTTCGTGTCGTACTCACCTTGAGTCCAGAAGCACCATCAGATCCAGGGAAACCACGACCACCAGTACCACCCTATAGAGGAAATCAAAAAAGCTTGCTTTACTCTATTATTCCTCTTCCTTATCTGTGAAAAATACTGCCCTCTCTTTGTATCTGATTCAAATAAAGAAGCTATCTATCCTTGGGTTCGAAATAGGAACTTTTAAAAAAAAATTTAAGGAAGCAACCCAAAAAATGTGGCTTCTCCAGGGCTACGCAATTGACATGAGTCGTGCTTACACGCTCGCCGGGAACTCCACGGCCTCCAACGGGACCGGGCTCTCCTCTGGCTCCTCTCTTGCCTTCCTCGCCGCTGGGTCCTGCGGGTCCCTGAGCTCCTGGGGCACCCTGGACGATTAAAAATGCAGCCACGTGAGCTAGCCGCGCAAGATGACGCGCGCTCGGACCAGTTGACGTTGACGTGGCCCACTTACAGCCTCTCCCTTGGCACCGGGCTCTCCCTTGGCTCCAGAAGCACCAGCCTCACCCTGAGATACGTGAACACGCAACCGTTGGCAAACCAGTCCAGATGCAAAGTACAATCATCATTGGGATGCAAGAACTTTACTCACAGTGTTACCCTTGGCGCCTGGGGCACCGGCAGCACCTTGGGATCCTGGGGGTCCACGGGGTCCGGGGAATCCAGGTGCTCCAGCAACTCCGGCAGCACCCTACAGGAGGCAGTATGTACTCAAGTTCTGGGTCTATGTCAAGTTTGAAGCCGCTCGGTCATCACGTGGTTTACTTACGGGGAGTCCCTTAGCTCCAGCAACTCCGTCAGCTCCGGCGTTACCCTGAATTGATCAGTATTGGTTATTATTCATCCCTACTCCAAAATCTTCATTCAGGATCAATTTTTTTTTTTTTTACTCACAGAAGGTCCAGCAGGTCCAGCAGGTCCGGGGTTACCGGGCTCGCCGCGGGCTCCACCGGGACCCTCGGGTCCGCGAGCGCCCTGAGCTCCGACCTCACCCTTAAAAGTTATAAAATGATTCACCGTTAGACTAGAAAATAATCTCACTTTCAACTGAAATGCAAAAGCAATAGGGAAACCTCATTTAAAAGCCATCGTAATTTTCGGGTACAGAAACACAGAAAAAAATCGAATTGTTGCACTTATCCCAACCGCCCCCCCCAAAGTTTACAGATTGAGGTCAATCAAACCAAATACCAATTTCTCACAAGTGGAATGAAAAAAAGGGTGTTCGTACCTTGGCTCCAGGGCCACCGGGGAATCCAGGAGGTCCAGCGGGACCAGTGGGACCCTGAGTGCATGTTAAAAAAAAATCAAAATAATGGCACCACAACACGGACCATAGTCTTAAAAATCCACACTTACGGGAGGACCGGCAGCACCGGCGGCACCATCGTTACCACGAGCACCCTGCGACGCAACCATAAGTCAGTTTGGCTGTGGTCTTGGAAAAAAGCAAGTGAAATAAAAGTTGAGGGGACTCACAGCAGCTCCAGAAGCTCCAGAACGACCTCTCTCACCAGGCAGACCGCGAGCTCCCTGAATAGGAAGGAAATCGGGATTAAATCCGTACCATTTAGGAAAGGCTCAACAAATCCAGGTGACTCCTTTTACTCACCATAGCACCGGGAGTTCCGTTCTCACCAGCGGCACCAGTCTCTCCCTACAGACAAATATATACCGGTAAAACAAGGCGTATTTGATACTGCTCTTCGTCCGGGTAACGTTTTTTTTTTTTTAATGTGGCTAAAATAAATGTAAATGTTCAAGAATAACATTTAACGGAATCGCTAAAAATCAACCAGTATGACTACTAATATAGTACTATTACTCCTTTTAACATGCCATGTTTTCTAGGATCGTCGCTCAGAGGCTTAAATTCACTTATTTGACTTCATTGCAGTAGCAATTTAGCCGCTTTATTCGGTGAACCGTCACCCAAGAAGAAGTACTTTGGGGCTTTATTGTCATTTCACAATGAGATTGAATTGGATAATTAGGGGGTTGTTGTACATTATATATTTAAAGAGAGAAGATAAATAAACTAGATAGCAACGAACAGTATATAGGACATAGGTAGTGCGGTGTTAGGATTGTCGGTCGGGAGAATTCAGGAAAGTTACAGCTCTTGGGAAGTAGACCAGAAAATGGCATCTTAGCTAGCACATCAAGCTACAAAGCCATTCTATTCCGTTTTGATATGACAGACTATGATGCATTCAAGAGTATAGGAAAGATGTTCTGCCATGTAGGAAAGTGAATTGACAACTTTCAATGGTCAAGCAATTTGTCTGTTGTTGTTTTGTCCTTTACCTTAGGTCCAGCAGGGCCGCTGTCTCCCTTGGAACCATCAAGACCGCTGAATCCCTAAAAGGAGAAGCCAAGATTTGTGCGTCAGGCCAAGGCGCACAAGATGGAAGGTCGGTTTAAAACGAGAAACTTTTCAAATTTGGTGACTCACTCTGTGTCCCTTGATGCCGGGCAGACCGGGGGTTCCGGGGAATCCGCGAGCTCCCTGAGAGGCCAGACCAAACCAGATTAGTCAATAACTAACCCACCTTGGGAGTGGTCGGGTTGGGATTTGCGTGGCAATCGGCGACTTACCTGAGCTCCTGTGGGTCCACGCTCGCCTGAACGACCGGGTTTGCCAGATTCTCCCTAGTGTTCAAAGCGGAAGAACATTTTTTTAAGGGAGGCGCGAGGAAGCCAGCTTCACGGAGCGGACATCTAGGGCAACTTACGTCCTCTCCGTTCTTGCCGGCGGGGCCGGCGGGTCCACGGGGTCCCATGGCTCCCTGCGGAAAACAATTGCGCGTCAAAAATCAAAAGGCCGCCACGTCACGTTCCGTGTTCTTGCTGGATTTGTAGCACTTACGGTAGCTCCGGGCTCGCCAGGCTCGCCGTGGGGACCGGTGAATCCCTGGGGTCCCTGAGCAGAGGATCCAAAGGGCACGTTAGTTGACAAGTTTTCTCTCTTTCCTCGTCTTTGCGTCAATCTAGCGCGTCCGACTGACCCGAGTACTTTTAGGTGAGAGGAAGCCGAGTACTTACGCTAGAACCGGAAGGTCCAGGGAATCCACGAGGTCCCGGGGGGCCCTGTCAAAGGCAATTCAAGATGTTAGAGACTTGAAGGGGAAATTGCGCAGGTGAGAGACCCACCTTGGGTCCAGGAGTTGAGATCACGGGAGATTTTTCGCTATAGCCGCCAGACATCTGAGGGGAGAAGTTCTGCGGGGAAAAATTGAATGGAGCTGTGTTAAAATTTCATCCCGTTGTTTTATTGTGCTTTATACTAATAATTAAATGCTTGACACCAAAAAAAACTATAGATTAGACTACACAGACGTATGATATTTCTCGTTTTTTCTTCACTAGCAACACATACACTATTTTACTGGGATAATGTAGCACTGTACATAATTATAAAGTCAGATTGTCTTCAAAACAACAACAAAAATCCATCAAATCTCTGTACTTACTCCACCGAGGCCGGGGGGTCCAGGGGGGCCGGGAGGTCCGGGCAGACCAGGCTGGCCGGGGATACCATCGTTACCGGCGGGACCAACGGGACCCTGCAGGGTGGAAGAAAAAAAAATGTTAAGGTTAAAAAGACTGGGAGAAAATTCAAGTGTTAATTTGGGAAGCTTTGTTATTGCATTCATCATGTATTATATTAATCGGAGTATTTTTTAATCCTTGTTTTTCCCCATTCTAATTACAGTCAAGAGACCGGAACGTCCAAGATGGAGTCCTGTGACCAACTGGGAACACTGGTCAGGTGACCTTGGGTAACAGGTACTAGGTAAGAACTATTTATTTGTAAAAATAGAGAATGCTGTATTCATTATCATCTCTAGAACCAGTCTACTCTAAGAATAATTATACTAAAAACTAACTGTTAAAACTCCCATTTAGATGCATTTATTTTTTTTAAAGTATGACTCCTTTCAATGAAACAAGAGAACTTCCCGTAAATGTGAGCCACAAGTTGAATAATTAAGGAAATTCTCAGCCACTTACAAGTGATTTAAATAAATAAACATTTTTATCAAGCTCTAAACCAATGCACATAGATACTTTATGTCATTATTGTCCTTCAGACATCATTAGGCTTCTGATGGACCTCCATTTTGGAATTCACCAATGTTGAATTTACTCCAGAAAATACCACCATATTTAAGAGTCACATTTTACATCATTTTTCTTTAGCAAAAAGGGGAATTAAGTTCAAACCAGAGCAAGCCAGAGATTTTCGGCTTCAACTTTACATTACTGTATTTAAATGAAATGCATCATTGTTTGCAAAGCACAATCAAAACTGAGTTCTGAAATTCGGATGAGTGGGTACACTTACCCTTTCGCCTTTAGGTCCACGATCTCCCTTGGGTCCCTTTAAAGGAGGCCAAAAAAAAAAGACAAAAATCTTAGCAAAAGACAGCTAATTTGACTTGTCAAGATCTTAGAACAATCTCCGTTAGCTGACAATGTATATGCTATCATAGCATAGCAATCATTCATCAATGAAGTCAAAACACACTAAAGCCAAATTGTCTTTGATGTTGATCATGTAAATTGATTTACAACAATAACAGAAATATTTGTCAATAACAAATCCACATCTGTTAATAGAATATCAATTAAAAATAAAGTATTTACCTCAACCTGAGATTGACCCTGGTAGCCTGAGGACAAAGATAGATATAAAGTCAATTGGACGCATTATAACATCAAAGACACAAAGCCACGGTGGACATCATTTGTTTTTATAGATGGGGTGATATGAATAGTGTATTTCAGATATCATTTCATGAAATTTATTCACTGTGGTAGTAATTCTAATCCGAATAGTGGAAATGGGACCATTAAAAACAGCAT
Source organism: Stigmatopora argus (assembly GCF_051989625.1). Taxonomy (NCBI): domain Eukaryota; kingdom Metazoa; phylum Chordata; class Actinopteri; order Syngnathiformes; family Syngnathidae; genus Stigmatopora; species Stigmatopora argus. The sequence continues at coordinate 14,944,991 of NC_135400.1, read as the reverse complement.
CTTTGTTGTCATTGTGTCCAATCATGTGCTAGGTTATAGGACAAGTACAGTTTGTAATTGAAGATGCTGCAAATGAATTGAATCTTTTAGAACAGAACTGAAGGAAAAGATGTAGTACCGTCGTCCGGGCAGATGGGGCAGCACTCGTCATGGGGGATGACGGGGTTGGGGCAGTCGGTTGTGTCCTCGCAGATGACCTCATCGCACATCACGGTGCCGCTGTCGCACACACAGATCTGGCATGGCTCCGGTTTCCAAACGTCACGGTCCTGAAACACCTGGCCGTCGAGGGTGCAGCTATCGCCCGTGCCTGCGGGGGGCGACAGAGACAGGTGAGGCCGGCGGGGTACATTACACGTGGGCCAATAAGCAAAAAAATAAAGAAGTAAATCAAGTTGGACTGTAAATGCAAAACACCATTTAATTTTGCTTAATACTTTGATATCACGACAGTTGTTTAACGATAATTAAGTTTTTTTATAATATTGGCAAGAAAGGGACAGTACGTGCAAGGTGAAAGTGGGATTTAAAGTAATAATACCGGTAATACTCCTTAAATTTAAGTGTCTCAGATTTCTGTAGTGATTTCGATTTTTTTTTTTTTTTTTTGGGGATGGAAAAGGGGAGGGATCAAATCTCCCACCAGAATACCAGCGAACTGAGCTCAGAAGTACTCGGCATCTTGCGGACTTGGCAACAGATACTGGAAACACTTGACATATGTTTGCAATTAGAGCGCCACGAGAAAAGGGAAAGGCTGTGGGGGGAGGGGCTGGAAACGAGGCGTCCAGATGTGCGCGCCAGTTGCAGACTTTAGCCGCTAGCTGGCGCTGTGAGTCCGACAAATCTTCTCCGGCAAGTTTACGACCTTATCTAGACAATCCACATCTGGAAAATTGAATTTCTGCTGCATTGTTCTAGTTCTTAAGGGGCACTACAGAGAGAACTGTCCCCAAAACATTCCATTAAGACTTTCAACTTTCGGTGAAAACAAAAAACCCAAAGAAGGTGATCAAGACTACGCCTGTTGACCTCATTATCTTCCTCCAGGTCTAACACCCGGACTTGGAGCTCTCGAAAAAGAGTCGCAAACCCGCTTTCTCATTCACCAAAAGGCGTCCGGCAACACGCCATCTATCGAGCTAGGCCGAGACAAAGCATATTTAAAAGCCATCTATCTTTGTACCTCCTGAGATGAGCTACGTGGTGTCGAGCGATTTGGACGCCGACCCTTGAAATGCATAAAGGTTGAAGTCTACGTTTGGGAAGGAAGAGTGGCCCGAAGCGTGGCCTGTGTGGAAAACCTGCAGCGACTTGCTTCTGCATGCAAGAAGGTGGGGGGAGGAGACCACAGAGGGGCCTCTTCGGGATGCCCGTGGCATTACGCATCTCAAACTACATCTATTCGCCTTTCCAACTTTCTAACGCCATCCTTTCCCACCCCACCCTCTTCTCCTTCTAGATCTAATCGGCGGCATGAACATATCCATTTTCCCAATGCAGAAGGAAAAAGTCTGGCTGAAAAAGAAGCTCCATAAAAAGAAAAAGAAAAAATGATGAGACTTACGGTCGTCTTCGCCCTGCGCTCTAACCAGAAGCGCCGCTGCGCCGAGCAGCAGCAGCGCCCGCCGCAAATCCACAAAGCTGAACATATCTAGATGCCTCTAGACATGTAGACTCTTTGAGGCAAGAGAGGAAAAAAATTGGGGGATGTCTTCTCTTTCTGCTACACTCCACTCATACACGGGGGGTATGGGGCAGGGTCCGCTTCTTCCACAGTCCTCCTGACCCCAGCAGAAAACTCCCTACTGCCTACACTAACTTTCCACCGGGGTTTTTATATGGGAGTCTAAACTGGGAGGCACTGGGACGCTCACGTTTAGGGAAGACGAGAATGGACCCCTCCCTCAGAAGGAGGAAGCCACTGATGAAAAGAAAGAAAGAAAGAAAGAAAAGGAAGGGGGAGGAAAAAGAAGGTCCCTCCTTCCATAATTCCATAGCAGAAGGGTTGGAGTTTGGATGGAGAGAAGAGGAAAAGAAGGGGGTTGGACTACTGGGAGGAAACTTGAGCTTGAAGAGCATCGCTTGGTTTGAGGAGGTTCTCCTCCGACGCCGACGACGGCGGTGGCGGCAGGTTGACTCCGGATTTTTGGATCTTCCCGATCCACCTTGGAAAAGTCGAGTGTTCACCTGATCTTTGCTCAGCCTCGTACGTAAAATCCTTTCGAGGGATTCAAAGGTTTTGTTACGGCGAGACGTGGCCTGCAACATAGTGAGGATGAGCGTATCAGACTTTGGTTTCTGTTCTCCTACCGATCACCAATGACTTATTTTGCCAATCATGCGGGCGGCTATTTTAAAGACATAGTATTTAAGTATTCATCTTGTCTTGCATCGTGAAAGATTCCACAAAACCATTGTTCAAAGCAGACTTTTTTGTTATGGATCCTGATTCAGATTCATTTGAATCTAAATTTGCAAAAATCCGTTTTACAAACGTGTCTGAAACCTTCTCATGCAATTTTGTTACCTCTTGAAAATATGGAAAGAGTAAAAATAAATCCTAATTTTTGCCATCCGCAATGCTCAGTCCGCCACGTTTTCTAAATGGGGTGTTTTAAACTTGTATTGTTTTTCAAGCATTAATTCATTGGCTGCGTTTGACGGCGATGGACGTCCAATCCATTTGGAGCGGGAAGGATGGTTGCCAGTTTTCATTATTTGGGCCGAGCCAATAAATGGACAGAGTTTGGACACCATTTCTACACTAGTATGCATACTTAATAGCCAATAGATTGAAGTGCAATTCTACAAAAAGGTCATAAACACATGTCAAAAATACATTTAGCTCCTCCCAAATAGGAATACTTCCACATCCCAACTTGAAAAAGCATTGCTCATTATTCATCTAATTGTGACATCATCACTTCACACGCGTGGCAAAAAGACACACGTTGGTCTCGACTAGTCACGTGATCGTCTCTTTAGCACAAGAACACTGAAATTCATTCCACTAAGAAAAAGAGCCTGTTTTCTTTCAACTCCAAAGTCAAGGCATTTCCAAAAATGCCCTAAAAGAAGACGGTTATTCAGGTGAGCTGTAATTAGTCAGAAAACAACCCTTGCACTAAAACGGGGAAATGATGGGACGGCCATCTGATCTGTCGGCAGCAGACACGTTGCACAGTCTAAAGCGGGCCAACAACGTCTGGGCTGACTCCGCCTCCTCCTCCTCCTCCTCTCTCTCCAACGCTCTCACACGCTGGAGATACCTTCACATTATCCATGTGTCTGCCTGTTCCCTTTTTTTTTCTTCTTTTGGGAGGAGGATGGAATGCGACGGCCCTTTCCAGAGGAAAGAAGGCCGGCAGAAGAAGAACAAAGTGCCACCTCATCGTTCCCCGATTCGACCTTGCGTTGCGGGAGCTTCACAAAGTGACTGAGAACAAAATATGGGCCTCTTTAGTACTTTCAAGTCCATGTTGGTTGAGGGCAAAAGGATAAATTGCCTCAGTAGCCAGAGAAGGAGACTGGGTTTATTGGATCAGGTCAATACATGAGATTTTAAATATACAAATATACAGGGTGTCAGAGTATGCTCGGACTCAGTCACCAAAGTCTTCTTCACAATTTTTTTCATTGAAGGCACCAACTACGAAAGAAATTTAACCATGTATAGTATGGTTTTTTTTTCTTTAAAAATGACCATGTATAGTTAGGCGATTTTTTCTTTAAAAATGACCATGTATAGTTAGGCGATTTTTTCTTTAAAAACGACCATGTATAGTTAGGCTTTTTTTTCTTAAAAAACGACCATGTAAAGTAAGGCTTTTTTTCCTAAAAAAAAACCCGACCATGTATAGTAAGGCTTTTAAAAAAAACGACCATGTATAGTAAGGCTCTAAAAAAAGACCATGTATAGTAAGGCTTTTTAAAAAAAAAAAGACTAAGGCCTTTTTCTTAAAAAAAAAACCGACATAGTATAGTAAGGCTTTTTTTCTTAAAAAAACGACAGCATAGTAAGGCTTTTTCTCTTAAACGACAGTGTAGTAAGGCTTTTTTTCTTAAAAAACGACAGTATAGTAAGGCTTTTTTTCTTAAAAAAGACGTAGTATAGTAAGGCTTTTTTTCGTAAAAGAAACGACATAGTAGAGTAAGGCTTTTTTTTTCTTAAAAAAGACGTAGTATAGTAAGGCTTTTTTTCGTAAAAGAAACGACATAGTAGAGTAAGGCTTTTTTTTTCTTAAAAAACGACAGTATAGTAAGACATTTTTTTCTTAAAAAACGACATAGTATAGTAAGGCTTTTTTTCTTAAAAAACGACAGTATAGTAAGGCTTTTTTTCTTTAAAAAACGACAGTATAGTAAGTCTTTTTTTCTTAAAAAACGACGTAGTATAGTAAGGCTTTTTTCGTAAAAAAACGACATAGTAAAATAAGGCTTTTTTTGTAAAAAAAAAAAAACGACAGTAGAGTAAGGCTTTTTTTCTTAAAAAACGGCATAGAATAGTAAGGCTTTTTTCTTTAAAAAACAATATAGTATAGTAAGGCTTTTTTTTCTTAAAAAAACGGCCATGTATAGTAAGGCTTTTTTTCATAAAAAATGACCATGTATAGTAAGGCTTTTTTTCTTAAAAAACGACATAGTATAGTAAGGCTTTTTTTCTTAAAAAGCGACCATGTAAAGTAAGGTTTTTCTTAAAAAACGACCATGTATGGTAAGACTTAAAAAATAATAATAATAAAAACGACATAGTATAGTAAGGCTTTTCTTCTTAAAAAACGACATAGTATAGTAAGGCTTTTTTTCTTTAAAAAATGACATAGCAAGTAAGGCTAAGAGAGTCGGAGAATAAATGTGACTTCTGATTCTTCACCTTCTAGTTGTTGCTGTGGTCCACTGGCAAAATCATTGGGTCAGAACATGAGGCGGGAATCAGGAGTGAGTTCAATTCCACTCGTTGCAATTCTCAAATTGTTTATTGAGGTAATGAAAAGGATAAATATAACTTCCAATCACATCATTTCAGAAGTCACTGTGGTCCAGTGGCAAGAACAATGGGTTGAAATTGAAGTTGGACACAAGTTCAAATCTGGAGTGAGTTCAAGTCCACTCTTTGCAAATCTCAAATTGTTTATTGAGGTGATGAAAATGATAAATATAACTTCCAATCATCTAATTTCAGAAGTCACTGTGGTCCAGTGGCAAAGACAATGGGTCAGACAGACCTCAAGTTAGTTAGTTTGACTGCCATGTGGGAGACTGGGGTTCGAATCCCGCTCTCGTTTGACTAATCACTACACTAGTAGTTCAGTAAATGGGTAATCCTTTTTTCATTCAAATAAAGACTTAGTCATTTTTTTCAGCAAAACTATATTTCCGGTCAGCCTTCGGCTGACCGGAAGACAGTTGGGAGGGGGGGGTTCCTGGTGGTGTTCGACAGTCGGCCTTCGGCCGACTGCCGACACCATACAGTCGTCGACACCGGGACGTGAACCATCGACACCCACGTCGCAGGCAGGTGACTTACCCACTGCACCACGAGGCGGCCCGCCTATATATGATTGGAAGTTATATTCATCCTTTTCATTACCAAATAAACAATTTGAGAATTGCAAAGAGTGGACTTGAACTCACTCCTGATTTGAACTTGTGTCCACCTTAAATTTTGACCCATTGTCTTTGCCACTGGACCACAGTGACTTCTGAAATGATGTGATTGGAAGTTATATTCATCCTTTTCATTACCTCAATAAACAATTTGAGAATTGCAAAGAGTGGAATTGAACTCACTCCTGATTTGAACTTGAGTCCACCTGAAGTTCTGACCCATTGTCTTTGCCACTGGACCACAGTGACTTCTGAAATGATGAGATTGGAAGTTATATTCATCCTTTTCATTACCTCAATAAACAATTTGAGAATTGCAAAGAGTGGAATTGAACTCACTCCTGATTGGAACTTGTGTCCAGCTTAAATTTTGACCCATTGTCTTTGCCACTGGACCACAGTGACTTCAGGATTGAAAGTTATATCTATCCTTTTCATTACCTCAATAAACAATTTGAGAATTGCAAAGAGTTGACTTGAACTCACTCCAGATTTGAACTTGTGTCCACCTTAAATTTCAACCCATTGTCTTTGCCACTGGACCACAGTGGCTTCTGAAATGATGTGATTGGAAGTTATATCTATCCTTTTCATTACCTCAATAAACAATTTGAGAATTGCAAAGAGTGGAATTGAACTCACTCCTGATTTGAACTTGAGTCCACCAGAAGTTCTGACTATTTGTCTTTGCAACTGGACCACAGTGACTTCTGAAATAAAGTGATTGGAAGTTATATTTATCCTTTTCATTACCTCAATAAACAATTTGTGAATTGCAAAGAGTGGAATTGAACTCACTCCTGATTGGAACTTGTGTCCAGCTTAAATTTTGACCCATTGTCTTTGCCACTGGACCACAGTGACTTCAGGATTGAAAGTTATATCTATCCTTTTCATTACCTCAATAAACAATTTGAGAATTGCAAAGAGTGGAATTGAACTCACTCCTGATTTGAACTTGAGTCCACCAGAAGTTCTGACCATTTGTCTTTGCAACTGGACCACAGTGACTTCTGAAATAAAGTGATTGGAAGTTATATTTATCCTTTTCATTACCTCAATAAACAATTTGTGAATTGCAAAGAGTGGAATTGAACTCACTCTTGATTCCCACCTCAAGTTCTGAATCAATATTTTTGCCACTGGACCACAGCAATAACTAGGAGAAGAATCAGAAGTCAGATTTATTCTCCGACTTTCTTAGCCTTACTATACTATGTCGATTTTTTAAAGAAAAAAGCCTTACTATATATACCGTATTTTTCGGACTGGATTATAAATCGCTTCGGAGGATAAATGAACATGTAAAAATTACTTAAAGGCTTTCGGACCTAAAATCAATTTAAAAAAGAACGATAAGATTAAAGATGCCAACTTCTTTAATAGCCATTGTAATATGCGTCCAGAAATAAAGTTTGCAAAGGCTGCAAATCCAAACTTTTGCCCAAGTATTAAACCGCTACTATACAAGGTGATGCAAAAAAATGGAATGGCTATGGTGTCATTTTTAGAATGATTTAAATATGAAAAAAAAAATTCAAAATACATTTCTTGTTTTCAGATCATTACTGAAAAAAAATGCCAATTTTCTGGAACATGTATGATGGTATTTATGATCCATTTGAACGCTTTCAACACTTCATAAACACGCACCTTAAGTGATAGGCAGCCGCCGTTCCAGGTGTTGCGCCACATTTTTTTCTGCCGCCCAGCTGTCGAGAAGGTCAGATGCGGAAAGATGCTTTTTTTTTCCCCAAACCTGCATTTTGCCTTCCATCCAGCTGTTTCTTCCTTTTTTCCCCAAGAAAGTGTCTCTAAAATGCATTGATTGAAACATGAAGTCATTGGTGGTGGCCATGTACATTTTAGGCTTTAAAAATATATTATTCAGAATCTTCACACTAATTTATAGTCTGAATTTCTTTGGACTCCCAAAACATACAAAATTCACCATTTCACAAATGCCTCGTCTATGATAGAACTTATTCACACGATATACCGAAACGTTATGAACCGCAATGACATGACATTTTGACATTTACTGTAATTAACGAAGCCGTTGAAACGACTTTAATGTTTTTCTCCTGTTGACAGTGCACTTCCTTTTCACTTGTAAAACTCAAATACGCAGCTGATTGTCATCAAACGCAGCGAGACGCGCTTTGTGAGCGCGAGTGTTACAAATACGCACTTATAGGGGACGGAGCCTTACCTGCTGTTTGCTCATTACTGACTTTAAGAGCATCACTAATGTGTATGCATGTTTGTGTGTGCGTGTGTGTGTGTGTGTGTGTGTGTGTGTGTGTGTGTGTGTGTGTGTGTGTGTGTGTGTGCGTGTGTGTGTGTGTGTAATGGGCTCTTTAGGAACGGAAGCTATTGGCTGTTTGAAGTTTAATGCTACTGGAAAAGATGAGAGGGAAAAAAAGGCACGCTGAAGGGAACTTTGACGTATTCCTTCATTTTAAACATTGCTTATCCATGTGGGGTGCTGGAGTCTATCCCAGCAGATTTTGTGCGAAAGGTGGACGACACCCTAGACTGGTCGCCTCGGTACTCAGATGATTTGCCTAAAGACGTTTCGCCGACGGACGTTTGACAGACGGACAGGTCGCCGAATGGACGTTCCGCCGAACGTTCATTCGGCCGTTCGGCCGAATGAACGTTCGGCGGAACGTCCATTCGGCGACCTGTCCGTCTGTCAAACGTCCGTCGGCGAAACGTCCGTCGGCGAAACGTCCGTCGGCGAAACGTCTTTAGGCGAATCATCCGGTCACGGGTCGCCACTCATTACGAATGAGGGAGAATTTTTTTTATTATTTTTTTTTTAAACTGTTGTTGTTGACCTAAATGACATTCCAGTATCACTGTCACAATTGCGGGATACGACTCGAAGATCTCCCAATTAAAAAGGAATGAATTTCTTTGAGGCAAATAATGTAAAGTTCTGTCGTGGGGGAGACAGAAGAGGAAGGTCTGCCCACATGGTAGAAGTCTTCTCAGTGTGCCGAAAGAAGATAATTGAAGGCCTCGCTTTGGTTTTGGAAGGCAAGGGAGGGCCATTTGAAGAATCCTACACCAGACTCAAGAGAAGGAGAATGGAAGGGAAGCCACGTCCACATTCGTGACTCATTCTCCTTCCCTCCTCCTTCGCCTCTGTAATTCTTAAGCTGGATATATTGTGAGCGGTATAATCATAGTATTTATTGCCAGCAGCGCTCTGTTGCGCTCGTCTGTGAAGAAGAAAAAAATGAGTGTGTGGTAGCATACAGTTTAAGTTGAAATCTGTGCATGTTGACTTGCAATGGAAATGTGATTTGGAGTTTGACACTTCAAAAAGCAAAGAAATAGAGAGCCAAGCCAATGTCAGTGGAGTTGAATTCAACAGATTTCCCAAGATTCTCTCCAAGAGATGGCTGTTTCAGCCAATCATGTGCTAGCATCCCATTTTTTTTACAGCTTTGCTTTTTAAATATTAACAAGTATGCAACTTAGTGACTGAAGAGATTCTAGAACGATATCAAGGGGAGTCAGGAAATAAGAGAAGGCATCAAATTAGGGCGTGCGGTTGAGGAAAGATAAAAGGGGAGGAGACTAAGTGAAGAAATGGAAAAAAAATAGAGTGAGAAGTTACACTGCTGTCACGACGCGGAAGAGAGAGAGGAATGCTTAACGCACTTTATGTTGCACTTTGGGACAGACCGGAGAAGAATACTGTATTGGAGCCCATCCCCCTCCTGAAAACCAACACACACACACACACACACACACACACTCGCAGCAGACAGGCTGAGGATGGAAACTATGAACACTGCAGTTGCCAGACGGCAAAGAGAAATGATCAACACGAGAAAAAAAAGAAAACGCTCTCCGCGTACTTGCAGCTGACTGAAACAATCTATGCTAAGAAAACAAACAAAAAAGTTGCCTTTATGTCAACTGCATTGTAAATACTTGTGTATTGAAGTGTAGTTTCCGAGAGAATACTAATATTGGTTCGATATACTATGTGGAAATTTATAGTAGCATGTTGAGAAGTACTTTTCCGTTGCTTAGTATTGTGTGTGTGTTGTTATTAATATGTGGCTTAAAGGTATAACCGATGGAAATGAATGTTTTGGCAAATTTTGGGAAAACTGTATATAACGTTTGTGAGCCGGGTTTTTCTGAACTATTTGATGTGTCAATTATGTGAAATGACCAATAAAAAAAGTAGGATATATTTTGAAATTTTAACATTGTTTTTGGGGCCAAAAACTTGTATTTCTGCTATAACTGTAAACAGCGTGAGAATCGTGCAACTCTCAGGTTAAAAATATATATATATGTTGTGTTTGCAAAGCATTCTACAATTATTTTATTTGGGTATTTTAGCAAGATACCCGAAGCCGGTGAATACAATTTGCTTTGAATTTGACACCTATGTCAAATAATTGCGTTAACTAATCATTAAAATCAATCTATTCTTACAAATCACATTATCACACTATCAAATGAAGTAGCAAAACATACTGTACACATCCTGTTTTGCTTTAATTGCATGTGTGTGTGTTCAAAGAGGGCCCATATTAACTGTAGGTGTGTTAATGTTTCACACCTATGTCAAATAATTGCATTAACTAATAAATAAAAGCAATCTATTCCTACAAATCACGTTATCACACTATCAAATGAAGTAGCAAAACATACTGTACACATCCTATTTTGCTTTAATAGCATGTGTGTGTGTGTTCAAAGAGGGCCCATATTAGCTGTAGGTGTGTGTTAATGTTTTGTCATAACCTCTGGCAGCCGTGCATTTCCTGGGTAGTAAATGTACAGCCCGGGATGTCCCGTCGTCTTCAGTTAATGCCATTAGCCAGGCGCCATTTGGATGCATTAAAAGTCAACCCTGCTGTGCGCGCAAGTGCACCGCTGTGCATTTCTACTTTGTTTTGAGGCTGCTTTATTTTTAAAGAAAAAAAGTCCAAAGCAAGAGCTAAGCAAAAGCTAGCTGAGCTCAAATCAAAATGGCACGCACGGTTAAAGAATTGAATCACCATACGATTCAAAAACAATGACCCTATTTCATGATCAAATATTAAAATAATAAGATGAGATTTCCCGGGTCTAATCGTCAACGACCGGGCCGGGGACTGAGTGGTTAGTGCGTCGGCCTTGCAGTTCTGTGGTCCCGGGTTCAAATCCAGGTCGGTCCATCTGTGTGGAGTTTGCATGTTCTCCCTGGCCCTGTGTGAGTTTTCTCTGGGTACTCCGGATTTTTTCATCCTGAACTGATCCATCAATTGATTAACACATTACAGTTTGTGCTCCCCTCTTAATAAGAAAAATGAAATGTGTCAATTGACAGTTCAAAACTGCGATCGTGTAATTTGAGATCTAATCCAGATTAGTGAGACTGTCTTCAACAAATTTTAATTTAGCCTCCTTTTCTCTTCCTCTTTTTCTGGTCTTTCTAGCGACTGTAGAAATGTAGAAACGTTGGAGTGTGGGATGTTTTTTGTTCAAGATTAAAGCACACATCTGACAAAATGCTGGTTTCTCTGGGCGAGTTCTAATTCTGTGTTTTTTTTCTTCTTCTTTATCAACTCTTTTGACCTCAGTCTGAAGGCGGAACGGCGTACTGCCCATCCTCGACGTGGCAGGCTGAAGTTGCAAAAGAGAGAGACGGGAGACGCGAGAGAGAATATATCCAGGGCGGACGTTTTTTTTCTTCTTTTTTTTCTCTTCTGCAGAACAAATTTAGACGAAAGACCACTATGAATATGATTTCAATCATGGATTGGAGAAAGAACGATAAAACGAGAGAGAAAAGCGAATACCCAAGGCCAGGGGTGACCAAACTTTTACAACTTCAAATCCTTTAGCTTTTTATTTGTTAGATGGAGGATCAAAATCAAGGAAAAAGTATTTTGGATTGGATTGGATAACTTTACCAAATGTGATTATTTTGAAGGGTTAACTCATTAGCTGCCATTGACTGCGAAAGGCAATTTAAAAAAAGTCAAGAAAATTAATTTATCACATTGGATTATGTATTATACAAGTTGTTTTTAATGTAAAATAAAACTGAAATTATACCCATCTTTTGGCCCCTGAGCTAATCAAGTCGCACTGTTCAAGTGTCTAGTTCCCTCTAGTGTTAAAGAGGAGAAGTGCAGACAAATGTAGGTGGCATTCAAGCTTCTTCTTTGCTGCGGGATGTTTAAAAACGGTCCCTAGTCGGCCCGCGTGGCTTAGTTTGGATACCTCATGGTCTGGACAGAATATATTATATTCATATTTTTCACTTATTTTATACAGGGGGAGGTAATGCCACAGATAAGAGGGCGGAGCTTACATATGCTCAACAGAGAGAGGTGTGGCTAATGGTGCTGCTTGTAATATGATACCTGTCATTAAAAACTCTTTACTAATACTGTGAAAGCTTATTTTATTTACTCCTTGCAATATTATTTTTTATATTAAACTATTTTCTGGTGCTTTTATTATCGCATTTTGCGTTCTTAAATTAATAATTATAAACATTTTTAATTAATGTCTGGAAAAAACACTATTAAAGCACGGTCCTATGCAATTTAAAAAATATATTATATATAGACCATGCTCCCTCTGTATAATTAAAGAAATGGACCAAGGCCTTTTTGGAGAATTTCTATAAAGCTGCAGAATGCCAAACTGTACTTAGATCATGAAAAAAAAAAAGGAAAGTTCTCAGGAACGGTGGGATCTGGATTTTGTGAAGAGGCAGAAAAGGAGCAAGATGAGCAATCAGGAAAAAGAGTGAGAAAGAGTCTGGGTCAAAAGTGGAAAAAAGGAAGAACATTCTCTTGCTCTTGCTCGCTCACATTCACTCCGTGGCACTTTAATCTAAGCAGTATGTGCGCGTCGCGCACAAAAGAGAGAGAGAGAGAGAGGGAGGATTTGCATTCTTTTCCATTGAGGTCAATGTTTTAAGCAGGTTTTTTAACCATGCACAGAAATAGATGGACTTCAAAATATACCATGGATTTGGGCAATATTTATATTATTTGCTGTTGTGTCATCAAAATACTCCATCTGGAAGTATTTCAGTGTAATGACATGAGCAGATGTTTGTTGTCTTTGAGTTTTTAGCACATTTATTTTGCAGAATGGAAGTGTATGAGGTTAAGTATTTAAGCAAGTTATGTTTTGTTTTACACTTTAAATGCAACATTCTTCGTTCTCCTTTTCTCCTCCCATAATTCTTTTTTTCCTCCTCCTCCAATGATCTATTCAGTCTGAAGTCTTCAATAATGTTTTCCCGATTCCGAACCCCCCCCAAAACCAACCCCAACCAACCCACGTCATCTGCTCATTTTCCCGAACTTCCTTTCTTCATTCATTTTCTCTCATGTTTACTTACCTAATCCTACTCTTTTTAAACCTTTTACCGCTTCCACCCAAATCCAAAATAATTATTCTTCACGCACACTTCAACATTCTATTCGACCTTTGCGAGGATAAACGGTACCTAAGATGAGTGAATAAGTGCCAACTTTTGACGACACCCTTCATTTAGGAGACATCAACAAAATGGGAAAGAAGGGGAAAGTGGGAAAGTCACGTGGTTGAGTTAGCTAAGGAGGAGAGCGTACCCACAAAGTGAAAAGGCAGACTGCGGTCATCGGAGACAAAGTAAGAAGAGACTCCCAGCACAATGTGAAAAGGAACACAGAAACATTCAAAAGAAGCTCGACAACAAGTAGTCGACAGTAAAAAGATATCTTTCAATGTTAATATCACAGAGTGACAAAGAGTGTCAACAAAGAAGACTCCCGCAAGAGTTAAAAAACACACGTAGACACACACACGTAGACACACACTTGCAGTGGGCCACATAACTCATTTGAGGGAGTGGTGAGAGTGTGAGAGAAAGCAGAATGCAGCAAATTTAACTCTTAGTGCTCTAGTGCTCCACTTTGACCGCGTACAGAAAAATTACAGGGTGGTACACGTATACACACACGTGTGTGTATCAGTGTGTGTGTGTGTATGTAAGTTTTATTTTAGCGGTCTGAAACGTCTGGGTCGACATGGAGGTTTTGCATTTGGGTATCTCTCAATTTTTACTTTTAAAATCAGAATCCTGACTTTATTCTCAGGAATTTGTCACTTGATGTCAGAATTCGGACTTAATCTCACAATTTATTCTTAATCATGAAAAAGTTACAATTGTGAAAGTCAGAATGATGAGTTTAAAGTCAGAATCTGAGCCAGTTGTTTTTACTCTTCCTTTCATGGCACTACTTGGTGGAAACAGTTTCACTTTTGCCATTTTAAAGTCTAAAAATATCATTTTAACCCTTTCGTGGATATTTGTACCCCTACATGACACTGTTTTGGCTGCCATTGCTGGGTTCAGACGTCCAATCCAATTTGACGAATTATTTAAGATGTCTTTTAATAAGGAAATCCTGAAGTTGAGCATATGAGGATATAAATTCAGTTTCTTGGTAATAACAAGCATCCACTTGAAAAATACATTCCTCAACAACGTTCTTTAAAAACAGCTGAAATTGCACGTTTCCTGTCTTCCCTTCAATTCCCCCTTCTGTGCAAAAGCACCTATGCACCTTTATTCACCAAGCAGGTGTTTCCAAAGGTATTTTTGGGCCTGAAACATTTGACATTTTCAAAACAGACGTGTACAATGACTATAAACCTAAAAACTATTTAAAAAATGATTACTATCATTGCTAAAATGTACAATATTATAAAAGGCTTAATCTCTTATGTGTCATTATTATAAATACATCTATAGTCACTTAGGTATTAAAAACTATTATTTACTATTTTGTCCAAATAATACAATATTGTGTTGAGTCATTAAGGGTCTGCAACTCTCATTTTGTTTGTAATCATTTTAATTCAATTTATTTGTTTTAATTAATTTGATCACAGATTAATATACTATAAATAAATAAATAAGTTATTTATTTTTATAATATTTTGAAGTGTAATTTTGTTTTTGTTTTGTTACCTGACATAACAATTAACTTCTTGCTTGCCATTGTCGGCAATTCAATATCATTTATTATTTGCTATTTTTTGATATATATTTTAATCTGACCTGGGCTGGTAGTGAATGAGTTAAGGTAATAATATTTTTTAAATAAAAGTCCACTGTTCTTGAAATGGTTCATTACAAGCTCTACATTAACCTTCACGCTGAGTTTTATTCCGAATCAATTGTTTTTTTAATCGACATTCCGTCATTTGTGGCAAAAAAAATTAAAAGTTAAAGACATCCGCGCAACCGGAAGGGAGGAAGATGCCTTCCACTCGCAGTATATAATCACATCTTTGCCATTTTCCTCCATCCAGCGCGGCGTTCAAACCATTCAGGCCACTGAGGCTACCAAGTCTGCTATAAATACCCCCAAAATTAGAGAGTGCGTGTGTTTTTGGAAGACTGAACTTACTTCAAAATGTCTGCTACATTGTTGCGCCGTCTTCTTAACTGGTCACATTTCTAGAGAGGATAACAAAAAAGTTAAGTCATAAAGAGTTGCATATTTTGAATCCATATTGATGATGTAAATAACAGTCTTTTGCATGTGTCCGTCAGCACACCTATTTTTTTAAGTGATCTGCTCTTAACATACTTGGATGTTTGCAGGCAGGTGTGTAGAAGCTCTAAAAAGCTTTCAACCTTTTCATTTAGAGTTTGAATGGAAACGGCAACGAAAACACTATAACTTTGCTCAAAACAGATGTTGCATTCATTCCAACACTTTGCTTTATGTAGGTAAATGGAACTATTTTCACCCTGAGAACAAAGACTTGACATTTCAATAGTAAAATAGGGAACAGTAGACAAAATAAGCAGCTGTTGATGTAACATAAGAGCTTTTTGGATAGCTATAGCCTAAGAAAATTAAGAGAATTGTTCCTTTTTCCCCATTGATGGAAGGATTCATTTTGGTAATTGGATTCCATGCATTGAAAATGATTTTACTGCTGCAGTGTGCATACACGTGCACACTCTTTCAATGCCTGGTGGCCTCGGAGGCAAATGTTTTTACGCAGCAAAAGATCAAGGGGACTAAGAAGAGAACCTGGTGGGATCCCTGGTGGGTTTACTGCTTCCTCAGAAACCAGAAACTCATACTGGGAGTTTACAGTGTGTTTGTGTGAAGTCAGCAAGAGAGAGTAACAGATTAGGCCAAATGACGACGTTACCAAAAAATATGGCAATTTGTTTTTATTACTCACTCTCAATTCCTTGACCGAGTTTTCCATTTTTTCCCGATTTTGATCATACTAGTGCTCTCCCACTAAAAAAAACAAAAAGAAAACACAATTAATAACTGAAACCTCCCTAAAAAAACTTTGGGAAATGATTTGACCATTTTATCGTAAAGTTTGCATTATTTTCATTAGTAATACTATATTTTAAGAAGCAATACGTAAAAGATTGGTAGGCAAAAATGGCAGCGCAACCAGATTCAAACTATTGAACAATAATGATTGGGTAGATTTAGATTAGGTAATTTTATTCATCCCATATTTTGGAAATTTCACTGTCACAGTAGCAAGAGGGTGAGAATACAGACAGCAAAATACATTTTAGACATAGATAAATAGGTAATAAGATAATAAATAAGTGTGTTGCTGATATATATATATATATATATATATATACACACATGCATACATACACATATACATACACATATACATACATACACATATATACATATATACATACATACACATACATTTATACATACACATATATACAAATATACATACATTTATACATACATACACATACATTTATACATACATACATTTATACATACATACACATATATACATACATACACATACACATATATACATACACATATATACATTTATACATGCATACATTTATACATACATACAAATACATATATACATACATACACATATATACATACAAATACATATATACATACACATACATTTATACATACATACATTTATACATACACATATACATATAAATATACATACACAGATGCACATGTATACATACGGTTGGGCTTTACATTAGGCCATTTCTTTTGTTAAAGAGGTTGATGGTTGATATACTTAGTACTATATATGTATTTTATAAAAATACATGCAAGGGCAGGTTGGCATGTAGCTCTTGTAGGTATTAAAATGTATAGAAATAATTTCATTTACAAGCATAATCCAACTTCAATTATCCGCATCATTTGAAATCATGTGTTTCACAATATTACAGATGCATCTTTTTGAATGGGATGTTTTGCAAAGTTTGCATTCTTTCAGTAAACGGCAGTGAAATACGGCGTGTCAATTATCTAGTAAGGTAGGATGTAAATAAATAAATAAATAAATAAATAAAACACATGAATTGTGCTGAGGCGTCCCTGCGAGTCCAGTATACCTTCCTAAATGCCTTTATGGAGTAGTTTTTAAAGGCCCCCCTCAAGCATTTTCCAGCATGACATCAGGGGGTCCCCCCCAAATAATTTCTTGCTTTCCTTTCTTCTCTTTTCATGTCCCTCTTTCTTTTGCTCTCAGCAATTTTTAACCAGTCTTTCTGTCCATATTATAAGCTTAAAAAAGCCAATTAATGTAGTGTAACCCCCCTCTCATGGTGCCGAACATCTCGAAAACTGCTGGTTCCTGTTAGCACTTAGCCACATTAGCAGGGGGTGTTATAGATGCAGGGGCAGAAATGCTTACACTGAGCACCGTTTTGAAGTTTTATAGAGGTCTTTTAAACAACATGTCTGGGGAATTCCTTATAAAATGCTTAGGTTAAAGCTTTACTCTTGTTCATGGTGCAGCAATTTAATTTTGTTGTATGTATGGAAGCTGTCTTTAGCAAACGATGTGAACTAATTATTGCTAATTATTGTTCCACAAACCGGCGCAAGGTGCTTTTATAGTTATTTGCAAAGGTATTGGGAGACATAGTTTTATTATTGACAACTAGTTTAATTTTGAATTTATATCCAGTAGGGTAACTGTTAACAGATTAGAAAATAATTCATTGCACTGTTTTGGAATTCTGCATCTTCTAATAATTTATTTAAAGTTTTAGTTCAAGTGTTAATTTTAGTGGATGGTCCATAATTTTGAGCAATTGGGAACTTAGAACATTTAGTTTTTTAACATTTCCATAAAGCACATGTCAAACATGTGTGCCAGCTGCCACGTCGTTTTGTCCGGCCCGTGAAAGTAAATCATACGCAATGAAATATTATATTGAAATTCAATTTTGTAGTACTTAACAAAAGGCGGAAGAGTAAGTAAGAAAACCTCTTGCTTATATATCACAATTTTCCAAGTGTAGTCTTCTGTATTTATGCATTGTGCATCTTTTGTTGCCGTGAATTATGAATATTGCCTTTGCTAAACATTACAATTTGTTGTGGCTTTTTGATGTGAGCACCTGCAAAAATATTGAAGGGCCTTGAAATTAAAACATATCCAGTGGAAACCTGTCTTTTAAAAAGTCCTTAGCAAGTCAAGGACTTATATGATTTAAAACCGATTCCTGTAGTCATTTGAGGGTGGAGCACAAATGCAGGAGGTGGGCTTATTGATAGTCTACGGTGGCGATTGGCTACTACCAATAAAAGCAGAATACTATTGGCTGTTGTGCTGTCGAGTCACATTCAGAGCTACTGGAATTATAGCTATGATGAGATCCGCAGAAGATGAACAACCCAAGTCACAAACTGTACTACTTTTCCATTTTTTTGCTGCTAACCAGTACCACTAACGCTAACCCTCATTGCAGATTTTGGGATGGGTAATGGGTAAAAGTCCAAGTCAGTCAGTTCCCCTAAAATGGAGCACATTTCATAATTCTTACGAGGATTTAGTTTTTGACGGAGCGCACGGGAATCTCAGCAGTTGGTTCAGGTCATTTGCTGAAGATCTAAAATAGACAGCATTTCCATGTAGCAGATCGGCCTTTGAAACCAGCTGAGCAGTTTGTATTGCTGTAAACAGGAACTAGATCAGTCCGGTTGAAATGGTCCTCGCTAATGTGTTGGATGACAACATGCGATAACGCGCCCTATTTTAGACGACAACAATTATTTGTGTCTGAAACACCAAATTGGCTCAAACCTCATTTGTAAGGCAGAAGCCAAGCAACATTCCTACTTTTAATGTCCGTATGTTGTAAAATTGTTTATTCTGCCACATTTGAGTTCATAAAAGTAGTTTTTCAACCTTCTATTTTTGGAGGCACATGCATGCATGTCCATGTTTAATTTTTGTAGGAAACAACCGTTTTAGCGGGCTCTGGTGGCCAAACTAATTAATGTTCTTCCCCCAACCAGAACTCCCTTTCGTACACATAGACCCTGCTGCTCCTCCATTTCAATGACTAATCCAGTAAGTGCTTAAATTGTATATAAATACATATATATACAACAAGTTAATTCTGAAATAATAAGATATAAGACATTAGATAATAATTAGCAATCACTTTAGGAACATGTGTTGTGTCAGTTAAGAGCGAGGGAAGGGAAACTGATGGCAAAGCCGTGGACAAAACAAGGGGGCGTGGTTTATAATAGGGCGGGGTTAGGAAATGTAAAGAGTTGGCTGAAATATCCCCTCAGTACCCTAACGATGCATTTGTAATCTTATCACTTAATAAAGGAACATTGTGTTGGTCATCAATGGTGTGTGGATATCTTGAAATATATTTTGATCCATTTTTTTAGGGGAAACAGGGCTGAGTGGTAGTGTAGTTGTTCCCCAACCAAGAGGTTGTAGGTTCAATGCCTCCCGATCGGTTGACCTTTGAGGAATACTGAACCGAATGAGGAAATAGAGTCCAAGCACTTTGAGTACCATAAAGTTTGAAATTCGTTAACCCATTTTCCATAGCAAAATCAGGAAATGCTCATTTTAAGAGCTAGTGAGATTTCACTATAGCCAGTTGTCTAGTTATGTGGATTGGAATTCTCAGGGCCACACAAGCACATCTGTGAGTGCCAAAGTGTAAGGATCTTAAAGTTGGGTAGAACTATACAACAGCGCACACTAGTGGCATCGTGCGGGAAAACAGTCAAGTCCCATGTGGAGAGGGGAAGGGAATTGTCTGACAGTGCGCATTGTGGGAGTTTGATACTGAACAAGATACAAATGTTTGGATCGTTGGATCTTTATTTTTGCATTTAGCTTGAATTTGCTTCATCCTACAGACTTTAGTCAATCCAGGATTTGAAAAGGGAATCTGTTCATGATTGGTTTACATGCATGAATGAAAAACATTCCGTACGACAATGTTTCCTTTAGTGGATAGCGGGGTAAAACGTTTTTTGTTTCCGTTTAAAAACAAAGCTTACAATATATACTTAATTTTTGATAGATGCATATATTATAACATGATACATATAACATGTCAAATGTTTGACATTGACAACATCAGTTTCACTGACTTGGAACAAAGTGGATTAGTGGATACCATTTCAACGCAGCTTTTGTATTGATGTTCATGAATACTTGACAAGTTTATGTCTCAATGAACATATGTAGTATAGTATAGTATATAGTTTTCGGTAATGAATGTTGCTGATAGCACAGTATTTTTCTGATAGGCTCGCTTGATAGTGATAATTTTAAATGGAACGTTATCATACAAGTGTCATTTTGATAAAGGAAAGTCATCAAACAACATCATCAGCTACCAATTGTATCACCTTGTAATGGACACTTGTACAGCTGTAGATCCCTTGTGGGGCAGGAAGTTCTTGTTCAGGAGTTGGCACCAGTTCTTGGACCTCTGATGATGCGACTCCTGGCTTCATCATCTATTTCGTCCAGGATTCTCTCTTGCTTGACGGACAGGATGGTGTAACCAACTGGAAAAACTATATTTAAAGAAAAACATGCACATGGGAAAATGCCAGAAAATGTGTGCACCATCTGCAACTTTGCTATTGGATTTATATAGATTATTTAGGGGAATTCTTAAATCTTAAAGATGGAAATTAGCCCTCGGCTACAATCTTACATATTTACATATTTATTTTCATTAACATGAATATAAATATATGTTTATTAGTATGTAATGTCCCTCATTAAATAAATCAAACTCAGGCGTGTCGCTCTATTACGTTTGGCGTTCCGACACTAAATAATGAAGGGCAGCTAGGACTAAAAAAAGGATACAAATCCCGATCACAAAGGCACCAATACACAAGCCGGTCACAAGGTTCTTGCTGCGGATTCGGGATGCATTCTTCTTCCAATTATCCAGCTCTTGTGTTCTCGCTTTTAATACCTGTTTCGGCGACCTTGCTGCTTCTTCCTCCGGCATGGTTAGTTATGATGACGGCGCGCAATGATGACGCAATTTCGTCGCATGCATTATCATTGGCCGTTTAAATAAACAGTGCCGATAGTTAAAAACATGGATTTTAGCGCTCCCTGTCGATGGATAAAAGAATTGACTTTGAAGTTGACCGTGGAAAGGGCAGTTATTTTACAAATAAATGTATTTTTTTCCAACGAATTTGGTATATTGACCACTGGAAACGAACATAATTCCCGAAGCCTCAATTGCTAACAAATAGATAAGGCTAGCATACTGTCTGAGAAAAGGGAATTAGCAACATTTGCAACACATCTCTATGATTTATAATGGATTGGCAATTCCCCAATACTATAAGATTTGTTATGATAACTCTATTATGATGAAGTTATGCTAGTCATGTAGCATCAGTGGCTAATGTTGAGTGGCAAGAGGTACACCGTTCTGATTGTATTTATCCAATTTTCTTAAAATAAATGAATAAAAGTTACAAAGCAAGCCGTGAAGGAAGAAAAATAACATTGACTCATCACTTACTGAATATTAATTTCCCTTGCTTTGAACTAATCACTGGGTGCAGTACATCCGTGAAGAAATCCAAGCTAAAAATAGTCAATACTTTATGGCTGTCCAAATTCTTAAAACACTCATCTTTGAGTTCAGATTACAATGTGCTCAATGAAAAACTCAAGTGACCTTTTAAAATAGAACCATCAGCAGCTGAACATTTTATGCAAAGTACATGAGCAGTTACATGGGTCTTCATGATGCTTTCAGATTGTAGCTTGGCGTGAGAGGAGAAGCACTGAAAGAGTCTGGCAGATTCTTAGCATACTCCACCAGCTCATATGACTCCCGAATGTCTGTCAGGCCGCTCCAGAACACGATCCATTCCCCATTTGCAAAACTCCCTTCACAATGCTTGTAATACCTGAATACCCAGACAAAGAGAAGAAAGAATTCGAACAAAACTCAAAATTACAAATGTCAAATTGGCGCCGTTCATCTTTTAATACTCTAGGTAGGAAATTAGAGTTGTATGAAAACATCAAGGTGAACATCCTCAAAGCTTTGGGGTTTTTATTCCATTTTACCAGGGATTGATTTTGTTGTTGATTTTGGATCTCCAGAAGAGTTTACCCAGATCTTGTCTCATACACTCCCACATGAGGTGGCCAGTGCCCTGGCCTTGTTCCGTCGTGCTAACCACCAGTTTATCAAGGTAAGGCGTGTTCGCCACTTCCATAGTGACAATAGCTGCAGCGGTGTAGCTGAACACAAAGAAAAACAAGGATTTCAGAACATAAAAAAGATAAAAAATCATTAGATATTCACTTGACAAAAACACCCCCAAAAGTGTGGGTGAAATGAGCAGGTCTTGTATTACTTTAAATGATCTCACTATACTTACAGATGTTGACTACAGTAATCCCTCGATTATCACGTCTTCACTTATTGCGATTTCACTACTTTTAATTTTTTTCCACTATTATTGATTTTTTTTAAGTTCATAAACATTTAAATAAATGTAATCCATGCTGAAACTTGCAAGCAGAAGCCACTTTTGCTACTAGGACTCAACACTGAAGAAAAAAAAAACAGTTTTTCAATTATCGTGGCCATGTTTGGTCTACATTAACCACGATATTCGAGGGATTGCTGTATACTATTAGACGGTGGCACTCACCCTTCAGATAAATAGACCGAATGCAGCCGTCCTTTGAGAGAATCGAGATAATCTCGCTTCAGTGTTTTATTGAACGTTTTGTTGATGAGCGCTAAAAGGCGATCAGCATCAATCCCATCAAAGGAATTATACCTACAAAATAATGGACATAAAGCAAAGGATGAGCCATTGAACTTGTCATTTTTATTAGAAAAACCATGTTTTACCTATGTATTGGTTCTCTGTTTTTAAATAGTGACCCAGATCCTAAAATAGAAGAATATAGAAGACACTCAGAGAGAGTCGATGCAGTAAAGCAATATGCTAAAAAGTAGCTATGGGAAGGAATAACTGAAAGCACCGGTCGTAGTGTATGCGCTAAAAACCAAAACAACAACAAAAACCATGAGCTACTCAGTACCTTTGTGGCTGAAAAGCTCCGTCAGCAGTGTGTCAGCAGAGGTGATGACTGCGGAGGACTCGGTGGGCAAGCAGTTAAGCAGTCTGGCTATACTGGTCACTCTATGGCGCTCTTTAGCACTTAGCCACGGAGCCGTGGACAGGTGAGGCAGGTCGCCAGGTAACAACACGGTACCCAACACCTGTACGGCAAAGAGACCCCGATGACAACTCGAGTAATGCGAGGAGTTTTGCAATATTTGACCAAAATACAAAACTTGAACCATCATAATGCAAAGAGCGGTGCCTCATTTTCACGGTTCCGCAGGCCTCCCACGTCGGTCAAGAACATGACTTTGTGGGGCTGCAAAGCATGAGAAATGGCCGCCGTCACTTCCATGGAGTCCAAAATCACAGAGCGGCCTTGCTCGTCTTTCCCCACGGGGCAAACCAAAGGAATCATCCCGCAGTTGAGAGTCCACTGGAGGAGGCCGGTATCAACGGAGAGGGATGGTAGAGCGCTGCCATGACACGACAAACTGCACTTAAAGCAAGAAAATGCAGTATGAATATAAAATATAGATTCATCTTCAGGCCTTTGTTATGAATTGTAAGTTGAAAATTTCAAGTATTCAGAACACAGGCCCAAATTTGAACCTGTACACACAGATACGAATTGAACAGAATACAACTATTACAGATTGAGTAAGACCTATTGATTAGCGCACATGTGTCAAAGTGGCGGCCCGGGGGCCAAATCTGGCCCGCCGCATCATTTTGTGTGGCCCGGGAAAGTAAATCATGAGTGGCGACTTTCTGTTTAGGATCAAATTAAAATGAAAAGTATAGATGTATATTCAATTTCCTGATTTTCCTCCTTTTAAATCAATAATTGTAATTTTTTAATCCATTTTTTCGTTGTTTTTAGTTCAAAAATCCTTTTGTAAAATCTAAAAATATATTAAAAAAGATAAAATAAACATTGTTTTAGATCTATAAAAAACTGAATATTCAGGGCTTTTAATCCATATATATTAAAAAAATCTAAATATTATATCTAAAATGGTCCGGCATGAGATCTGGTCACCATGAATGTGGCCCGCCAACCAAACTGGGTCTGACACCCCTTAAGAATAAACTCTTACCTCATAAACATTTATTTCAAAGTTAGCATCCTAAAGTTGTTTTTTTTAGGCCTAGCTTTTTTTTCTCCAGACAAAATATACCCCAAACTTGCTCGTTTTTTTGAGAAGCATCCAGTTTCATTTAAAACACCCTGTGGCCATGTTGACAGTTTTCCATGAATTATATTAAAATGCGGGTTTCGTCTTTTGATTAACATAAGTCTGGATCAGACCGGATCTTTAGACCTGATCGGACGCTGTCTGATAATGAATGGTTTCTCCCTCACCTGCTTCCATGTGGAACTTTATGCCGCTTCAGGAAAACTTCAGCTGAGAAAAATGGCAGGACGGAGGCCGATTGTTGTTGAAGAGCCTCGGTCAGCTGCTGACTTTGCTCTACCGGTCCCCGGGAGCTCGCCAAATCGCCCACGGTGGGATTTTTGTCATCCTGAGACATACCCATTACCACCAGAGGCTTCATGTCCATTCGCTGTAGGAATGAAAGTCCAAAGGCTAGATTTTGGACCATTTCCTTGCTATTGAACACGGAACTTTCCACCTGCATGAAAAGGACATAAATCATCAATAATTTGAATGCTAATTATGTCAAAAATATAAATATATGTTTTGGTAGAGAGCTTGCTTTGTTTTAATATCAAATTTCCAATGGATTGGACGTCCAGGGCCGTCAATGGCAGACAATGAATTATAGGCATGCCCCCCCAAAAAAATAAAAAATGAAAAAACATAAGCTCACCTCTATAACTGCAAAAGGAGAGTTGGCCGATGCAGCCCTCTGAAATTGTCCGAGCCAGTAGCGAGCTTCCCGGGGGTCTCCACCAATTTGACCGAGAAAAGCTTTGACGTCCCGGTAAATCAAGTTGCTTTTGGCCGAGGCGGAGAAAGGACGAGACACGGAGCTCGACGCACGCGCCGGAGGGCTCATCGTCCTCGGTTGGAAACCCTTGGTCGTCGCCTGGGGGGAAGTTTTGGACAAGTATTTGCCAGCCAGAACCACGGCTCGACGTCCGGAATGTCCGCTATTCACGTTGGCCATGCTGTCCTGTCTTCTGCCGGGACTGGGACAGTCACACTGACACTGACTCGCTTGATGGGACAACAAGGGGACGAGGGCAGGGCAGTGGTGGGAGAAATAGGAACAAAAATGTATTCATTCATATCGGTAATAAATAAGTTAATTAATTGATAAATAAATAAGCGTGTTGCTGGGAATATATATATATATATATATATATATATATATATATATATATATATATATATATATATATATATATATATATATATATATCAAATAAATAAATAAGCGTTTTGCTGGGAAAAAATATATATATATATATATATATATATATATATATATATCAAATAAATAAATAAGCGTTTTGCTGGGAAAAAAAAATATATATATATATATATATATATATATATATATATATATATATATCCAGCAACACGCTTATTTATTTATTTGTTTATTTATTGGTGTATTTATTAACTTATTTATTACCTATTTATTTA
Organism: Stigmatopora argus; assembly: GCF_051989625.1. Lineage (NCBI taxonomy): Eukaryota > Metazoa > Chordata > Actinopteri > Syngnathiformes > Syngnathidae > Stigmatopora > Stigmatopora argus. The sequence goes on along the minus strand of NC_135400.1, from coordinate 14,919,331 downwards.
TGTCAAAAAATATTTTCATGTGTCTATATTGTCACCCTCTAGCTACTGTGACAGTGAAATTTCCAGAATACGGGATGAATAAAGTTATCTAATCTAATATATATATATATATATATATATATATATATATATATATATATATATATATATATATATATATATATATGTATATATATATATGTCATTTCTAGTTTTCATCCCTAGATGTCACTGTCGTCCCCTTTTCAGTTTATAATATATAAATCTTACCTGCCACTTTCTTTTTATGTGTGACAGTTTTAGAAATTACAATGTGTACATATATGTTTTCAATGAAAAGGTGAATAAATTGAAAATTTAAATGCCAAAAAAGGCTGTCATGCAATATCAAACCATCAATTTCCTTCAAATTTTCTAAAAGCGTGCCTCAGAGAAAAAAAAGTTTGGACACCCCTAATGAGTCATTACATCCTGCATGTACAAGATTATAATTATATATTTGTGTTAATTGGGCAGTTTGAAGACTAATGCTTTTCATATTTGACAATGGGTTTGTGGGAGTTTTTTTGGAAGCATGTGAAGTAAGGTATGGCGTCCGAGCACATTCCCAACAAAATGCGCCGTTTCAGTTTTTCGTGCTTCATTGCTGTAGAGCAAGTTTGTTTTGCCCGAGGAAAAAATTATGAATCTGATAAAGTTTCAAGCCCCCGTTTGGCCTCCCCTTAGGCCAACCCTGTTTCAGGTATACTAAGGTGTGCATGGGTGTCTCATAATTAATTGCAGGTTCAGCCTTAAATGGGCGGGGCTAGGACAGGTGTTGGAGATGTTAAATCTAAACCAGTCAGATCAGAAGCCAGATAACCTTTGTGGCTTATTTTGAATCCGATCATATTTGTCCTCGAATCTGTTTTTTTTTGGGTGTGACCGTTCACACTACTTGGAAACTTCTGGTTCTGGTCAGATTGGGCTACGTGATTGACACATGTTTGGGTTATGCAGCATTAGAGGGACGTTAATGACAATGAAAAGCTATCTGTTCAAACTGGGAAGATTCTTGTCTACGTGGGATTCAATTCGTTGCACAATAATCCGATTTCTCTGTTGTATGACTGTTCGGACTGTACAAAGAAACAATCCACTTTCAATCTGTTTGAGCTGAAGATTGTCAGAACGTAAGAAAGAATCATGTAACAACCAGCCTGCCATTGTGTAATAATTTTTCACTACCATTTATGATCATTTTCGAGTGAGAGTGGAAATTCCAACGTGTGATTGGACTCATCCGTTTCTGGTTGTAATTCAGATGGTGAAAATTCAGCAATGATAACCCTATATAAACATAAATTGGTATTACAGCATATATCATCGCGCACCAACCTCAAAATCACGCTCAACACCAAAACAAAAAACCTCCATTTTACATTGCACTGCTATTAATTCCAATGGCTTGACCACACAAAACATATTCATAAATCCTTACAAAAAAATGGTGGTTATATGCGTCACCTTCCCTAATTACTTTTCCAAACGCGGTAGTGGCGCGAGTGAAGCAATAAATAAAACAATGCACTAACTGTCCAGTTTGACAGAAGGAAACACTTTTGTACCCAACTTTTGTCATCTTTGGGAACAATAATAATATTTCTGATAACAAAAAAATGTAGTTTCTCAAAAAAAAATGCACTCTGAAGTTGTTCGGTTAGTTTTTGTTCATTTTGGGGTACACCCTGAATATCTCATTGCCTGTCATTGACGATGCTTGACGTCCAATCCCAATGCCCCATTTTTCTGGAGGCCCCCCCGAGTGTCCGCATTTGTTCCGGCCCTGCTCAAATAAATTAATTTGTGATGTCATCGATACTATTCGACAGCACAGCTTTGCTTTCGATCTCCCAAGAATTTAAATCCGTTGCAGACTACATCATCTCACCCACACAGATAGAATAGAACTATGAAAACAAACTTCATTAACCCACTCGAAAGTGGAGGTATTTGTGCTCTCACCCACACAGCTGCAATTGAACTGTAACCGTCAGTTTGTAGGTGGCGAAAGAAGGGGTGTCATTTTCATATTTTTAATCAAGGAAATGAATTTCGATCGCTAAAGATGGGTAGAAGTGAGTAAGGATACATATTGGTAGCAGGAAAGACCCCCAAGTTGTCACACAGCAAGCATCTGGCTGCAATTGACTAATGGCGTGGGTTAAATTAATGGCAGCCAATCAAACGGAGGATAATTATCTGACAGCGTCTCGATGAAGCCTGAAATAGCAGTCTTATTTGCACCAAAAATGTCATTTCAGCCTTTTAACATTTGACCTTTGACACCAGACCCTATCCCATAAAGGACAAAGGTCAGCCATCTTGGATTTGATGTTAAAAATAGAAGAGCCTTGAACCTGATTTTTTTTAACCGTCATAACGTAGCAAACTGTCATCTCAGTAGGATTTTTTTCCAGGATTGTTTATTTAGTATTTAGTATTTCCCTTTTGTAGTATTTTTCCCTCTTGTTAAACCGCCATTGTATTCAGAGGGGTTGGAATATTTTTTTTAGCTATGCATTTGCAACAATATATGTATTTCTGGTACATATTAGTCAATTTATGGTTCCTCGCAGGTTTATGGGATATTAAAAGAAACCTGGAGAAAACCCACCCACACCGACCTGCTAACTAGTCGTCCATCGTGTTGCCACAAAAAAAAACTTGAACATCAATATTTTTAGTTTCGCTTCCACTCTCAAGTTTTCAACCGCCCATTTATCACCTGTTCACCAGCCAAACACTCTCCTTCACTATTACCCCCCCCCAAAAAGCTCCTGACCCTGACCTATGATTAGGATAGTCTGCGATGGACCCTCAACACGCACACCTAGCGGATGCTAAGGCTGGAAGTCTTTTGACCTTTGTAATAACCTAAATCCAGATGTGGCGTCGACTCGTAGGCCCACGTGTTAGCTCAAAGTGGCTAACGAACCTCGACCTGGAAATAAAAATGAACTAAGATGCACCTATCATGTCAGAGTTTTAAATGCGTGCTAAGTAATGAACAAAGTGGATCTTTGTAGAACCAGTTTTCACAAAAACGAGTGAAGCAAGTCACAAATTATTGTACAGAGCTATCAGCCTCCGGCAAAAAAAAAAAAATGTCGCTAGCAAGGAGTGGCCACTACAGAGAACGTATTTAGTTGAGTTGGCTAACGCTATACCGATGTACCAGCACACGTGCGGCATTGATATTTCAACATTAAAATACTCGATTATAGCTATGCGCATCATTTAACCTTCGGTCTATACCAGGGGTCGGGAACCTTTTTGACAGAGAGAGCCATAAATCTTCATATATTAAAACGTATTCCTTAAGAGCCATACTCAGAATAAAAAAAAACACAGTGTGCATTTTTTCAGTCATTTTGTCACTTTTAAAGAACATCTTTTAAAGAAAATCTCAGCTCAGCTCATTTTCTGAACCACTTTATCCTCATTAGGGTCACGAGGGGTGCTGGAGCTTATCCCAGCGGACTCTGGGCTAGAGGTAGGAGACAAGGAGACGGATAACCATGCACACTCACACCCAAACCCATACCTAGGGGCAATTTAGAGTGTCCAGAGTACCTAGAAAAAAACCACGCAGAACATGCAAACTCCACAGAGGTGGATGTCAACTGGATTTGAACCCAGGCTGTGAGGCTGACACACTAACCACTTGCGACACCGGGCTGCAGGTCTAAATTTACAACAACAAAAACAATTCAAGGGGGTGCCCGAGGTAGTGTCAACGCCACAGGTTTCCGTATTTGACCTGGGAGAGCCATATGCAACCATCAAAAGAGCCGCATATGGCTCCCAAGCAATAGGTCCTGTTCTATACACTCTCCCCTCACCCAACCACGCCCCTTTTACCCCTTTGCACACCTCATAGCCACGCCCCCTGGTTCCGAGTATTCCGAGTACGTAAGTTAGCACAACTGCCAGCGACTAATTGAATGGATTTTATCAAAACAACAAGTTTTCGGAAAAAAAAAAACGAGACAAAAAACATGAAATCAGTCAAACAGTAACAAACCCTAAAAGTACAGCAAGAAAACTGGGAAGTGAGCCAAAGTGGACATCCCAGTACTCACCCGGATTTTGAATGGCGACCAGTCAAGTGTGTAAAATACCTGGAATAGACTAATGAGGACCATCAATATAGAAAATGTTCCGTTTCGACAAAACGACTGATTTTCGGCAGAGTCCCCATCGAGCGCTAAAAATTCTCCCAACCAAAAGCCACGCAGACACCGCCATTCACGACTATTTGGCATTTGAAAGAGGACACGCATTATGTCTTGTCAATATATCTGCATTGCTATTTGGAGCTGGCTGCTAAGCGGAATAATTGCTATGTTGTAGGAATGAAAATAGGCAGACATTGTTTTTAAAATGATTGCAATTCGACGGAATGCGGTCTCAATATCATTTCCCCAATTTCGACCCGAGTCAAAAGCTGAACTAGAAGCTTGAAGGTCATCTGATCTGAACTTTGTCGTCAAGCGCGCGTGATGTGAAAAAATGCAAAAAGGAATCTGAAAGGACTTGCCCTTCCCTCCAGTCACAACTAATTACTCGCAAATACTTCTTTAACATGAGTCGGTATATTTTTTTCAATAACGTCCTTGTTTTTGTCCCTCCAAGTGACATGCGTGTGACAGGCGCGTTACAAGCTGCAATTAAAATTACAGGAGATTTGTTTTGAAATTTTCCGTTTCATATTTTTCCAAAATATGGCAATATTTATATAGTGTTTACAATTTTAAGAGAAATGCTGTATCGTTAATAATCCTCGCAAGTGTTGGAGAGTTTTCTCCTCCTAACGTGTAGCACATTATGCTAAAAATGTTGATTGGTGTGATTAAACACTGTATTCAAATGAGCGAACAAGTTTATGAAAATTGTTTATTACGCCAATAATTATCATTATTATAATTGGAGATTAGCACAGTTATACCATTGATAATTATACTTAGCTTTGACACTGGTGTTGAGTTATTGAAAATGGCTTTGCTTTCATGACAGTATGTATTTTCATTCATTTGTTTTCTGTCCTGCTTATCCTCACATTGCTCACGGGGGGTGCTGGAGCCTATCCCAGCTGACTATGGGTATCAGGCGGGTGACACCCTGAATTGGTGGCCAGCCAACCACAGGGCACAAGAAGACATATAATCATATACACTAACACTATGTTCTCCACAGGCTTGCATGGGTTTTCTTTGGGTACCTGGGTTTCCTCCACATTCCAAAAACAGGGTCGTCTGGTTGAAAACTCTAAATTGCCCCTAGCTACGAGTGATTGGCTGTTTGTCTCCTCACCACCCACACCTGTAGTTAGCTGGGATAGGCTCCAGCACCCATGCGACCCTTGTGAGGATAAGCGGTTCAGAAAATGAATGAATGAAGGAACCACGGGCATTGGCAGAATTATTACAAATTAAATCCCAGTCTAGAAAAACAAAAAAATGAATTGAATTGAATGCCTTTATTGTATATTATAAGTACAGTAATCCCTCGAATATCACGGTTAATGTAGACCAGACATGGCCGCGATAATTGAAAAATCACGAAGTAGGGTCACCCCTATTATAACTTTTTTTTTCTTCATTGCTGAGTCCTAGTAGCAAAAATGGCTTCCGTTTACTAGTTTCAGCGTGGATTTTCACATTTTTATGAACTATTAATTTTTTTTAATAATTAATAGCGGGGGGGAAATCGCAAAGTAGTGAATTTGCAATAAGTGAAGACGCAATAAGTGAAGACGCAATAATTGAGCGATTACTGTAGTCAACATAAATAAGTACTAGTCAACATGTGTAAGTATAGTGAGATAATTTAAAGTAATACAAGACCTGCTCTTTTCACTCACACTTTTGGGCGTGTTTTTGTCAATTAAATATCAAATGATTTTTTTTTTAAATATTCTAAAGAAACAGTGATTAAGGTGATGACTTCCATTACAATCTGTGTGTTTGATAAATCTCATCATTATTTAGATTAGATTAGATAACTTTATTCATCCCGTATTCGGGAAATTTTACTGTCACAGTAGCAAGAGGATGAGAATACAGACACAGAAATTTTAGACATAAATAAATAGGTAATAAATAAGTTAATAAATAAAAAATATAAAAAAGAAGCTTCTTGCTGATATATATATATATATATATATATATATATATATATATATATACATACATATATATACATATCACATACACATATACATACATACATAAATATACATACACATAGATGCACATGTATAGATACAGTTAGTCTTACCATTCACACTCAACATTTATTCATCTGGTTACTTAGTTAGTTCAATTGATTTTTAACATTGGATCAGATTTTTTTTAATGGTTCCCCAGTAGATCCGATGTATGACAACAACAAAACAAACAACACATGTAAGCAGGTGTGGTCGAGTTGGATGCCACGCTGTCTGCGTTATGTTAAGGAATAGCTTATTAACGAGGCTCTGAAAAGAGACAGCGACATAAACGCTCCTTCCATTGAAAACTTCATAAAGGCACTGCATAATTACAGTCTTTGCATCACCAAAGGCGCTTACAGGGATTTCCTCAGTGGACGTGTCTCGCTAGTTGTTCACTGTGCTTGCACTCAATCACAAACGTGGGAAGAAATGACATGACAACAACTCATTTTCATCATGTAACACATTGTCACGCATGAAATGAGTGACTAAGCCTCATAGGTTGAATTCATTACTATTCGATTCAATACTAAAAAATACCATTCGATGAATAATAATGGTAATGTTGGTGTCAACATCGAATAAATCATGACCGGACGTTTGGTCGACCGGACGTTTGGTCGACCGGACGTTTGGTCGAACGGACGTTTGGTCGAACGGACGTTTGGTCGAGCGGACGTTTGGTCGAACGGACGTTTGGTCGAACGGACGTTTGGTCGAACGGACGTTTGGTCGCCGGGTTCGCTCGCTGTCAAATAATGACAGAGTTTACTGTTGATATTTTGATATTAGATATTTAGTTATTAAACTCACTCTCTCTCATGATTATAATTTTGAGAGCTGGTTTCAACAGTAACAACCCGGCGACCAAACGTCCGTTCTACCAAATGTCCGTTCTACCAAACGTCCGGTTCGACCAAACATCTTTCGACGAAACGTCCAAGTACCGAATAAACGGACGTTAGGTAAATTCAATGCTTCAATGAGGTTGGGGCGCCAGGACGTGGGAGGAAACCGGAATACCCGAAGAAAACCCACACAAGCACGGGGAGAACAAAGAAAATCAACTGTTTTTTTTAAATCACATGTCGCGAAGGAGGCGTTTCAAAGTGTTCTTTCCTGCTTTGTTATTTGTACATTTGCAAATGAGGCGTTGTAAGCGCATTTGTTAGACGTCCAAGACAGCAGCACGCTTTCTTTCATCTGAGTCCAACATTCCTCCAACTAACTACCTAGCGACATGGCACGCCCTCGTCGATGTGCCAATGTGGGATTTTGACATACGTCGCCAAGTCGGCCTTTTTCTCCCTCATTTTCATAGGTGAAGGTGAAAAGGTCAATTGGGTCATTTGACTCCAGACTTCCCTTTGCACATTAGACACTTCCCATCACTGTGAATTTCACAAAGCGGTCTCAAAATCAACTTTTATTTACTTCATGCATGAGGATCAACTCCTTTAACGATGCCCGGTTTGTCCTTTGTCTTATTTTACCGAATTGTTGTTTCTATGAGTTGCCCGATGGTGCAGTGGTGCACTCGCCTGACATGGGTGTGGGTGGGCATGGGTTCGATTCCTGCAAATGGTTGTTTGTCTCTATGTGTGCCCTATGATTGAGTGGCGACCAGTCTTGGGTGTACATGGTTTACCTTACGAGGAAGATAAATGAGTTTTAATGAAAAATGTATATTGTTATTGATAATTGTTTGTGCCACGATCACATGAATATAGACCGAATATTTAATAAGGGGGGATAGATATGCCCTCCCTAAAGTTTGCTGCAAAGTTCATTTGAGGTTACAATGAGAGAATGACAGACAGAATGGCTCTTGTCAAAGAAGTGCTGGCAATCGAAAGCAAGCATGTTTTGGTTGGCTAATTATAATTACTCGGCGAACATTGGAATTTAAGTGGAGATCATTAAAAGCAGTTCTTTGGAAAGCTACCTGCGAACCAATGAGGGTGCAGCGTGTGCTTGCAAATTGAGCCGCCCTTCACACACACGCTCACACACTCCCTCACTTTACCTTGACGCATGCATGCAGACGCACCAGAGCAGTAGACAGAATGAAGAATTAAACCCCCCAAAAAGCGTTTTTTAAACATTTTTTAACAACTTTATTTTTTGTTATTACCCCCCTTCCCCCAATATTATCACTAGAAATTCCCAGCTCCCCCATTGAAGGACTTTTAAGCCGCATTTATTTCCCCAAATAGCATTTTTTTATTGTTAATTTTATATACATTTTTTTTTAAATTATATTAGTGGTGCTGTTTTACGATCGACTGTTGCGATTGGACGCCCAATGATGACTATGAGCTCCCTGGCCGAAACGTTGGTCTCCCCCGAGCCTTCCAAATCGGCTTTTTTGGAATTCGGCGGCGGCCGCAGTGGCGGTCACGGTTACCCGGGACACCAGCAGACCTCCTCGGGATTGGCCCATAGCCACTACCCGTTCCACGGCCTGCACGACGGTTCGTTCCAATCGTCGGCTCCCTCCTACGGGCGTCCGCTCGGGTACCCGTCCTATCACAGCCCGATCAGCGCGCAGCAACCCGGTTCTTATTTGGCCTACCCGCACGTGAGCCACAGCAGACCGCAAGAAAAAGGTGGGTCTACTATTCGCTCCTTTTGATGCATTAAAAATAATAAATAAATAAAATAATTTAAAAAAAACAAAAAAAGTTGCTTATAATTTGGTCCTTGCAGAAATCAGGATCGTCTAATATTGTAAATCAAATGAGATGGAGCACATGGAAAAAAACGTTGTCTTCATTTTCAGGGCTCTTATGATCATCTGTTATGGAAGTTTTCTTTCCAAAATGTTTGCAATATATTGTCATAGAAAAATAGTAAAACTGGAAATAAATTGAAATCAAGAAGAAATATCAAAATTTAAATAAGTCTGGCCAGTGTGTAGTTTGCTATGCAAATTTTTTTAAATCTCCTTTCATCATTTGATAGTTTGCCTGCCATTGACGGTGATAGGCGTCCAAAGTGGGAGGTGCTGCAAGCGATCGTTGTTTTCCCCAATATTTTTTATTATGTAGAATTGTATGTTATCTATAGTGCTATTTTCCCTCTTTTACTAACTACCACAACACACTCTGATAGTCATATTAAATTCATTTTGTCTTCTTTTAGTATTTGACTGGCTTTTGAATATTTTCCACAGACAAAAAAACAGTCAAACATAATCTGTGACTCATAATAAAATCCCACTGTTGTGACCACTTTACACTAAGTGGGTAAAATACTTGGTCAAATTTAATGCTTCACAACTCCTGCGTCAAAATGTCTCTGTCAATCAAGCATGAATTGTTACTCTGCTGTATTTAAAGTCATTTTTCCTCACCACTTCTTGGCTTTCTTCTTTCTCGGAGCAGAACAGGAGAAGCCCGCCACCATATTAGAAAATGGAGAGCTCCGACTCAACGGGAATGGCAAGAAGATCCGGAAGCCTCGGACCATTTACTCCAGTCATCAGCTGCAGGCCCTCAACCTGCGCTTCCAGGAAACCCAGTACTTGGCTCTTCCAGAGAGGGCCGACCTGGCTTCCAAACTGGGCTTGACGCAGACACAGGTAACACATGCACAGCAAAAGGACCAGACATCTATTTAACTTTAAGGTGCCTTGTCTATAATCCTTATAAAGCATGATTTATGGGTGTATGTTAAGATTCACTCGCTACGTTTGTCCAAACCGTGCAACGTAGAGAGTTGAATTTTTTTACGGTGGACAGAAACGGCTGTTGGATCCCAATAGACGAGGGGTTGAATTTCTCCACCTTCTCTAAGTGTGTAAACTCAACTTTTATTCGTTAAAGATGAAAGCAGAGTTGATGTATGAATCGTTGTTTTTACATGACTTGCCCTAAATGCATCGCGTGGCTGATTGGTCGTAACGTAGGACGCCTTTCCATGCTTAACACGCTTGATGGTCAATTTAACACACGTCCCTCACACACACAAACACACACACTCACACACACTCCACACTCTGTCTGCCTGTCTGAAATTCATGTAAAATGCTTTATTTAACCATATAAAATTGATTACCATATTTTTCTAACTATAAGTCGCACTTTTTTCATAGTTTGTATGAAAATTATACATATTAAAGTATATTATAGTCATATTTTCCTTCCCTGTCCTGAAAAAATAATTTAGAGTGAAAAGGTCATTATTAAAAACAGTTATTCTAAGAAACACATCTAGTTTTAAGGATGTTGTGTGGCTCCATTTTCATATTTGTCTTTTTTTTCATCTCCAGGTTAAAATATGGTTCCAAAACAAACGGTCAAAGTACAAAAAGATCATGAAGACAGGTCCTTGCGGATCGGACGGAGAACCGAGGTCCACCCCACTCCAGTCCCCCACCTCCCCCCGCTCCGTGTGGAACATGAGCATGCCTCCTAAAGGCACACCGGTCCAGCCCGGGGTCTATGTGAACAATTTTGCCCCCTGGTACCCAGGACACCCTCAGGAAGCCATGCCTAGGACTCAGTTGATGTGAACCAAAACGAATGAAAAAATGATTTTTGACAAAATGACTCCTTTTTTGGTCAAAATGACTCCTTTTTTGGTCAAAATGACTCCTTTTTTGGTCAAAATGACTCGTTTTTTTGGTCAAAATGACTCTTTTTTTTTGGTCAAGCAGCTGTAAAATATTCCGAGGTACAGACAGGTACTGTACATAAATTGCTTGGTGAATGGTGCATCTTTGAGTATACAACGTGCTTATGGATCCGTCATTATGAATCCAAACAATATTTATTTTGATGAAATGGTTTGTCTTATTGGGATCTTTTTTTTATACGCCGATAAACCAAAGTTGACATCATGGCTCAGATACAAGCTTAAGATATTGTTAGCCAAAGTATCAATAAATAACGTCATCAACATAGCATAATAATTTGCACTGACGTTAACCTCGTTAGCGTGTTATGAAGTATGCCAAAATGTGAGTTTTGTTCATAAAGAACTCAAATCGCCTTATTTCTATGGACCCAAAGGCTTTTTTTCTACTAAAATAGTGCAAGAAATACGTTGTAAAAACATACTGCATTTTACATGATGCGGGACACCTGAGGTTTTCTTTCTTTTTTATTTTCTTTTTAAAGAAAAAACTTTATAATATATTTTGAGTGGAATTATGTGGCACAAGCATTGGTGGAAAAGGGCTTCCTGCGAAGGGTTTTTTGTAATGTGAAATTCAGGTTTTGGTAAAGTGTGAAAAACAGATCGAGTTTAAAAACAAATTGATTTTTTTACCCACTTTAATTGCCATTGTAAAGTAATTATTTAATGAAGTGGTGTAGTATTGTGCATTGAATGGCAACATCTATGCTACAGTTCTTTACTGTAATTACCATCTTTAAAGTATTATGTTTCACCGAAGGTCGGTAATATTTAAAGAACAACACTTAAAATAAGAATGTCATTATTGACAAAAAAATTAAATATATTTTTTGGTTGGTTGTCCAGTATTTTGACATATTGGTGAAAACCGACGAGCACTTCATCATGTGGCAGGTTGGATTGTAAAAATAAATTTTCACTACTTTACAAGAATAAAGTTGCTGTTTTTTGCCATCAGAATACTTTCAACTTTCTTTTCTTTACCAATCAGAGCTCTTCATCCTTTCATTCATTTGAAATGCCTTTTGATTGGCTGCAGTCTTCCCGGCGGAACAAACCAATTAGCATAACAACACATCGTAAACATAACTTTTCATGCTCTCAAACTAAAACTATGCCGCAAATTACAATATACACGTAGATTTAGTGACAGCTAAATGTAACAACACATTATTATACATCATTCAATAACAATTGTATCTACTTAAATCAATTAAAACATCCCAATCGTTAATGCTAATTCTCTGTCATTAGCCTTCTCTATTGTCAAACTTTTTTCGTTGTTTTCAAGTTAAACTGCCATTAAAATGTTGCTCATCAATTACCCACTAACGTAACTCTTAACTTAACATCAGTTCGACGATTACGGTGACACGACGTTAACGAGAACGGAATACTAACTAATCACTCTAATTAGCCGAGGCTCAAAAGCTTGTCGCATATTATCGAAGACATTGTTGAGTCCAGCAAAATGACGGAGATTTCGGAGACGTTTATTCTCTTAAAAATATGGTATAATTTACATCTGATTCTCGATTAAGTGGCTCATTAGTCTTTAAAGTCGGCGGAAATAAACTCCAGTTAAAAGTTAAGTAAACTGTGAAAAGGAAGTAGACATTAGTAAACAATTTGTCACAGCCAAGAAAGGTGTTGTTGACCAACCGGACAAATTTAAATGAGTTTTTTTTTTAAAGGCACTTAATATACAGCATTAAAATTGACTCTCTGGGAAGCAGCTGAAAAATGTGTAGATATTATTTAAATGATTAGCCAACAATTTGCCAGTGAAATATATGTACTAATATATTGAAAAAAAATACTATTTTTTGTATCAGTGATTGGTAAAGAAAGATATGTTCTCAAATGAATCAAAATTTAGGATAAATTGCCAAAAAATAAAAACAAAAAAACCACCAAAACAGTAATTCTAGGCTGTTAACATTATTTGTGTGTGGCCATAATGCTGTGGCTGAAGATTTGGTACAATTTCAGTACAATTAAAAAAAAAAAGAAAAAAGATATATATCAACATGTGATTCCTATATATACATTTATGCTTAAATTTTGAACAATTGATAAAATATACTTTTATTTTACTGCTATTTTGTTGAATGATTGTTCTCACTTAATTATAATTCCATTAAAGACCAAAGAAGAAAAATAATGCTGCATCGCCTATTCCCATGCATAACTTAACCCTTTCCTGCATAAATTATGACTTTTTTTTAACCCTTACAGAGCTCTCATTTTATAATTTGCCTACCATTGACGTCAAATCCATTTTGAGTGGGAGGGTTGAACAAAAAAACAAAAATAATCTGCATGAAACGGTTAATGCACCCGCTTTAAAGGTCAACCTGTGGGTTTGGTTTGCTGAAACATGTCACACACAAGCCCATACCTGATCACACACCCAAGCACACCCACGCACACACACACACACACACACACACACACACCTCCCGTTTCCAAACGTGTACTACATGAAACAACACCGTTTCACTGGCGTGTTATTAGCATGCCAAGAATCCAGAGTGTCTGTTGTGCTGACACCTCCCAAAATCTGCGGTGTGAAAAGAGCACGAAACGTGAAAAAGTTGAATATTTTCTCAATTATTTCAACAAGAAAAGTTTCAAACCAAAAACCTTTCAACTGTTGTAGAAAATAGGACCCCAAATTTAAAGACAGTAACAATAAAATATCCATTCCATATCCTCACATGGGTTGAAGGGGGTGCTGGAGCCTTCCTCAGCCAACTCAGGGGACCCTGAATTGTTGGCCAGCCAATCGAAAGGCACGAAGAGACGGCCAACCAATCATAGCTAGGGGTAATTTTGAGTGTTTAACCAGTTAGCCTAGCATGTTTTGGGGATGTGGGAGAAAACCGGAGTACCCATAGAAAAGCCACTCAAGCCCATGTGTCACATACAGACTCAAACGTCGATCTCAGAACTGTGAGGCCGACATGCTAACCACTCAACCACTGTGTTACAATTAAATATCTTTGACATAATTGAATTGAATTGAATTGAATGCTTATATTGTCATTATACAAGTAGAGTGAGATTTAAACCTTCACCACAAAGTGCACAAATAAGAAATAAGGAATGAATCAATAATAAATAATAAATGAATAAATAATCAGTCAACATAATAAGTAGTCAACAACATAAATAAGTAGGGAAGTGTAAAAATAGCAACAGTAAACAGATGAACAGATAAATGAGATTAAAAACTTCACCACAAAGTGCACAAATAAGAAAAACAAACAAATAAATAATGAATCAATCAATAATAAATAATAAATGAATAAATAATCATTCAACATAATAAGTAGTCAACAACATAAATAAGTAGGGAAGTGTAAAAATAGCAACAGTAAACAAATGAACAGATAAATGAGATTAAAAACTTCACCACAAAGTGCACAAATGAGAAAAACAAACAAATAAATAATGAATCAATCAATAATAAATGAATAAATAATCAGTCAACATAATAAGTAGACAACAACATAAATAAGTCATAAATACATAACTAGTTTACATAAAAAAGTAGTCAACAACATAATTGAGTAGTCGTGAACAACATAAATAAGTAGTAGTCAACATAATAATAAGGAAGTAGTAAAATAAATAATGTAAATATAGACATTTGTCTGACTAGCATTTGCTTCGTCATGCTGGTGTTGTTGTTTTTTAGATGTTTTTAATCAGTTAGACACGAGGATTGTGCAATATTTTTTTTTATATAGTTTAAGGTTGCTTCAGAGATTTTAAAAGCATGAGCATCGAGCAGTCTGGAAGCTTTCAATAAGAAAATAAGCTATTGTGTGACTTTCATTTGAAAATGACCGCCACAAAACGAAGGATATTGTGAATGTTGTCATGGCAACTTGAAAAAAAACATTGCTAAACCATCTTTTCTCTGCAAAGTGGCATTGTGTTACCCCAAAAATTCTTGATGCTTTTCCACGAAAAGGCTTACATTCAAGTAGCATCGTTACATCGGCAATTGTGCAAGCAAATTTGAAATTGTGAGTAATAGACGACGGCGGAAAATCTAATACAATAGCACAGACGTTGGCAAAAACATGCCGCTGTGCTTAAAAGATAATTACAAAGTAAATGCATCCTCATACCTAAATGACAAAATAATTGCGCTGTGAATGACCCCGCCTACTGAAATCTTAATTGTTGGAAAAGTGAAACATTTTCAGAACTTTCTGTAAGCGCCTTGTTTGTGTTTAATGGGTGTTGACAGAGTGGTACACCCGACTTTTCGGTTTTCGACATATCTCCCAATCGGTTCCACTTTCAACGGGCGAAAAATGAATTAAATGAAAAGTGGATAGATGGCATGCCTGTCAAGTGCGCAATCACAGCTCACTGACTCATACTTTCTCACATTAATTAGTCTTAGCTTGATGAGTGCCTTGCATTCTGCGCCCATGTTGTGCTGGTATGATGACTTCGAGATGACTCAGAGTTCAACTACAAACAAAAGTAAAAAATAAAAAAATAACAGTCATCGTGATTCCTTTTACTTTGTTTCATTTTGCAAACTTTAAAGAAGAGGTGTCAAACTCAGTTGGGTTGGCGGGCCACATTAATGCCGACTAGATCTTTTAAATGGGCCGAACCGGTTTATTTTTGACCCAAAATGTTAACTTACAGTCTGCCATTGATGATTAGTTTTTTTTTCCACTTCCATTTTAGGGCACCAATAGGACACTAAATTCTGGATCATTTATACTTTTATTTTTGAGTGACTTTTCGGCATGCTTCTTCTTCGATTGTCAGTTCCTGCTGATCTTTGGGCAATTCACAGTTACTTCTTGTTAGTTTTGGGTCATTTCACGGTTCCTTATTAACAAACCTATGGGCCAGATCACAACCCTTATGGGGGCCACTTCCAGCCCATGGACCGCATGTTGACATCCACACTTTTTGGGACACTTATTGTTTTGGAAATATCTGCTTCAATCATTACTGCATTGATACCTTAAATAAATAAAGTAGGTTTGATCATGATTATCCATGCATAAATGTGCTCATTATATTTTCTGAGGCATATTAGGGTTAAATAGTACTATTATTAATACTATTGCTTCCCTATATCAAACCCACTGAAATATAAGGTATGGCTTAGAGCACAAAAACAATGAATATTAAATTCGTTTTGAGAAATTTGAGCTTGAACCTTAATGCTACTTGAACAAAATGGGGCTCAAAACCTGTGATGAAGACTGCATGCCCTCTACAGGCTAAAGTTAGCCCTACATCTAAATAGAAGGCTGTGATTTTATCAGTGCAATATAATCGCCTACGATGTTTGTATCCCAGAATGCAACTGGCAAATGTGAATTGTTTTCTCTTCTTCTCCAAATCTTGCTTAACAAGACCAAACTTACTGTACTTAGTATACAATATTTATGCCTATATTATATTTCATCTCATTTTCTGAACCGCTTTACCCTCACGGGGGTTGCGGGGGGTGCTGGAGCCCACCCCAGCTGACTTTGGGCCAGAGGCGGGGGGACATCCCTGCTAAAAAGAAATAGTTTTACTTTTGCTGCTGTTATAGTGAGGATGATGTGTTCCACCACACGTGAGTGTTCTGTCTGCTCATTGGTCACAACACAGGACGTTTGCTACTTATTCTTAAAAAGTATTAGTTCAGTCTACCAATCGGACAGCGTTTCCCAGTTTCATGGCTTTAAGAGCAATACAGGACGTGTATTTTTCTTCCCGAAAATGGGCCGATTGGCTTTTTTAAAGGGACAGTTGGCAACCCCAATGACAACCTTTTGTTGGCCCCATTTTGGCCTGTCGCCGCATTCATTCACTGGAAGGCCGTGGTCAGGCTGCCATACAAATTAGAAGTGAATGTAAAGTTTGCTTTATTCCACTTTCTTTACATTCAGTTCGCGGCGTCATGACATCGAGAGGAAGGACGATGTCATTTCAACTGAAGAAAAAACAGAAATGTGGCAGAAAACATTGCTGGTGTTGTAGAAATACACCAAATTTAAGGCATTTTTGTTTGTGTTCTTTCAGGAAATCTTGCCTGTCGTGGCGTGAGATATGCGTCCAATCCATTTGGGCCCTTTCAAATGGATTTCATGTGTATATTATATTGCACATGAAATGACTGTCCTTTACTACACATAGACGTGAGAAGTGGAGAAGGCTAAATTTAAGCTTCTTGTGCGGGCCATATTCAATGATATGCTCATACATTACTGCAGGCCAAATAAAACGCTGTACCAGAATGAGATTTAAATATAAAAATGAATCCGTAATGAGACATTTGCTTAACATTTTAGTCGCTTTGTCTCAAATTCTTCTTTGCTGAGGCCTTCCACCTGTCAAATCCCCCTTTTTTCCCTTTTGCACCCCCACCACCCACTGCACACACAGGCACACATGTGCGCACACACATGCACACACACGCACACACACACTGAAGTCAGCTGGGATGAAGGAGGCCCTTGTGTCCAAGTCGCATTGTTCCCTGCAGAGTTTGCCAGGATTGTGCAACTTGGTATTTCTCTTCGCTTCAAGCGTCAAGTGAACATGGCCAATGTGGCTTCTTTGCAGTGGATTGTGACCCTCTGCCTGTTTTGCTCAGGTAACATTTTCTTTCATTCCTTTGGTCCTCACCATAAACGTTTGCACATATTCAAAGGAGAGTGACTAATGAGCATTTTGCATATTCGCTGCCCTATATAGGCCCTTGTGGCGAGGCCATTGCTCGTAATATTGCAGCATGAATTGACTACATCGGGGGTGTTCAAACTACAGCTCGCAGGCCAACGGCAGACACGTGTTCAGCTTTTATTGGTCTGCAACAAATGATGCAAATTTTATTGAATATGGCCCGCACAAGAAGTTAAAGTTAACATGCATTCTGTTGTGCTTTTAGCTAGGCTTAGTAACTTAAATAGCGCTAACTAGATGCTAGCTCAAAGCCTGACAGGTTGAAAACATTGTAGAAAATAATGTAGGATTTTAGAATGTTGTTTTACATATATACTTTATATATATATTTGTAATTGTTTTTTGTGTATAAATATTTTTATGTATATATGTATATATATATATATATATATATATATATATATATATATATATATAATTTTATTTTTAATTTTTATATATAATATATATTTTTAAAATTTATTTTATTATTTTGTGCATTTTTTATTTTGTACTTTTTGCTGTCGCTGGCCATTTTCTCTGTTGTTTCAGTAGTGTAAATATAAATCCTGCAATATTTTTATACCTCACAATTATTTTGGGGATTTGTGGCCCTTAACTCATTCCCTGCCAATGACAGTTCTACACACTAAATCCATTTCAACTGGGAAGGCCGGCATCGAGTGATCATATTTCGCTTCAACTGATGCCAATAGACGTCCAATCCAATTTGACCGGGAGGTCTAAAAACCTGATCTTTTTTTGTTTACCCAATCCTGATTGGTTACGATTTTTGTTTCAGTGTCGGGCGACGGCTGCTCGCTCATCCTCAAGCCCGCCCGGGCGGTGGTGGGCTTCGGAGAGCCGGTGTCCGTCAGTTGCGAGGCGACCCGGCCGGTGCGCGTGCTGGGTTGGGAGTCGGCCATCAGCGCCTCGCACACCCAGCGAGGTCCCAGCGTCCAGTGGAAGGTGGACAGCCTCATCGACTGGATCGAGGAGCCCATCTGCTACGGGGTCTTCTTCACGGCGCCACGCCAATGCGAGGAGAAGCTCAATCTCGTCCTCTACAGTGAGATCGACGCCTTGCTTTTTCAGGGCCAATCGTGTGGCTCTTTTTATTCGTATGCTAATTTAATTGGGATTTTCACCAGGAGACTTCCAATCCATTTGTCCGTTTGCTGCCATCTCTCTCAGTTCAAATGGATTGGGATGTTTAAGATGTTTATGGCTGTCAATGGTGGCCAATGAGTGCACATCTATCATATCTAAGTAACCTTAGTGTTAAATATTGTCAGTATTGCAGTTGTTGCTTTTATTTATAGACATGTTTTACTCATCTCTTGAGTTATGATGAACTTTTAAAGAAGTTCATTTTGTTTTTGTTTTTTTAATTTTCATTATTTTATTACTTCATTGTTTTGACCATTTATTTAGGCAAATAAAATGTAACATCTTTTCTCTATATATATATATTTAGATATTCTCATTTGTTTACTATTTTTTTTTTAAATTATATTTCAGCTTTTTGCATATTATAATCTGTTTGCACTCTATTTTTCTACATTCAGGAATTTTAAATATATATATTTCTTGATCTTTTTAAAATTCTAATGGTTTGTACAATGTATTTATTCAATGAATTTGTCTTGTTTTGACGCTGAATTATTTATCATATTTTTAAATGATAAATTCCCAATTAAATTAGTGTATTTTTTTCGGTATTGATTTCAATCAGTTAATCCCTTTATTTGGGTGATTTTTTTTCTCTCGCTCTTCTGTGTCGTCTGTTTGTTTCCTATAGAACGGCCAGACAGCGTCACCATCAAGGTGGCGAACCACACCGGGCCAATGTTGGCAGGAAGGGAGTACCATCTGCTATGTGAGGTCCAGAACATAGCTCCCGTTCAGTACCTCAACTTGAGGTGGTACAGGGGACGCAGCGAGGTGTACAACCGCTCCTTCACCGACCTGACTTCTCCCTCCCCCGTCCAAATCTCGTCCATCCTCGTCATCACGCCATCCGGAGACGACGACGGCGCCCAGTACAGCTGCGTGGCTGAGCTGGAACTCGGACCGGAGGGGCCGCAGCCCTCCCCGACCGTGACCTCTGACCCATTGAAATCATCCGTTTATTGTGAGTCATTTCTCCATTCGATTTTTGTCACCTGATTTTAAAGTATTTAATAATTAATTACATTTGTCCATAACCATGTCCATTTTTTGTTGTTTTGTAATCAGTTGTACCGCTCATCATTTGCATATTTTACACATGGGAGGGTGTTTGTTGTCAAGTCAAAATTGATTGGACATCTAGCGCCATAAATGGCAGCCAATGAGTTCAAATTGAAAATAAACAAATATACATTTTTATAAATGGATCCTTTTTTTGCTCGATTCCGATCTTCCAAAAATGACGTGATCAGGACTGATTTTCCAATCACGTGATCAAATCGAGGCCATCACTGTATTCTGTGGTATGGAAAAACAAGATCCATTATATTTCTCCCATTGCAGATCCACCAATGTTCCAAAATCCCAATGTCGAAATCATGGAAGAAGGCGGCGAAACGGCGCTGAACTGCACCGCGGCGGGGAAGCCGACGCCCGTCTACAGCTGGCAACCGGAGATGGAGGAGGGCCACCAAGCCGTGCTCGCATCCTCCTCGCTGATACCCGGAACGTACACCTGCACGGCCTCTAACGTGATGGGGAAGAACAGCAAGCAATTCATTGTCAAATCCAAGAGCAAAGTTAGACAGTAGGTGTACAACAGGAACAGATTTTTACAACAGGTGCAGTATTTATGTCAAATTTGTCACAATTTTAACATTTATAGTGAATGGTAAGGTCATTTTGCAATAAGAATCTGTTTGGCAAAATGACCTCATCTTTCAAATGTGACCTAAAGAATTGAATAACGTCACTGGCAGACTATTTCTGTCAAAATAAACATTAAAATGCAATTCCATTTTCACTACATAAAGGACTCTCAACGCACCACTGTACATACTATCATTACAAAAATGTTTTAGAGCAGATAAAGGTCTCGCTACTAATCTTGATTTAGTCGAATGTGTGACAATTCTATGCGTATTTGCTTAAAATATTATTTTATTTCCAGTATGTGATGCTAAATCGTTTTGCATATGGATGATATCAATCTGTGACACATGATTTTAGATTTTGGCAAGATAGTAGTCACTGTAAATATCACTTATATTTTGTCAATTAACAACATGTTTGTCAATGTAATCCTTTTGTATGGATGAACACATGCTTATTTTATTAAAAATAGGGGGAGCCAAAAAAGAAAAATAAGAAGTGGATGTGTTTATTTGTAATTATTCATGTTATTTCATATCCTGCCATTTAGAAAAATATCCAGTTTACAATGAAACATTAAAACATACATACAATTATATAAAAATAGGTTAAATTTGATGTAAATCTTTAGATTTTTGTTTATGTACTTTGACTGCGATGAGTGTCAACCGAGGAAGAAATCCTATTGGCCCACTGTGCGTCACGTGACAACAACATTGCTGGTAAACCCGGAAGCAGCAGTCTCCAGTGACATTGAGTGTTTTCTAAGCGATGCCAGAGAAGGACCCTTGTCAAAAGCAGGCGTGTGCCATCCAAACGTGTTTGCAAGGTATATTTCCGTCGAGATGTATGTTAATAAACGCTGCAGAATGGTGCTAAACGACGTGTCAACATAACTAGCGTGGTTACCTTCTGGCAGCTAACAAGTACGTGGAGAGTATGTGCGAGGATGTGATCGAAGATATGCGGCGGTGTTGCCGGACGCATGGCGCAAACTCCATCTGCTGCTCTGGGTTTAAAGACCCCAAAGACACAAAACAGAAGCCCAAATCGTAGCCCGTTACGCGGCTTTGGCTGTGTAGTATTTATACGGGACAATGGCTGGAACAAAAGACAACATGCAGAGTACACCATTTTATGAAATAAAGTCAATATATTAACAAATTCGGTCACGTCTCATTCTTCTGATGAGTAATAATTTTAAAGTTATTAAGTTAAAACAGGGATAGCTGTTCCCTTAAGAGGAGGAGCATCAAACACTGTAACCAACGTTGCCAGATTGCATACAATATATTCACCTTCAGTCCCCCCACTCGCTCACATTTTTTTCTAGTTACATTCCGAAAATGAGAGGAAACTTATTAACTGGATTTTGGCGTACTTTGAGCCGTTTATTTTAATTGGAATATGCTGATTTTACGATATGTCTTTGGTCTTTCGACTTTTCCCAACTCGCCCAATCTGGCAACACTCTACACGACGTAAACGCACGACGTGCGCCGGAAATGGACAGCAGTACTTTCTAGAATTTCTCTGTAAGCTATCGCTAGCTTCTTCCTATTATTAATTGTTTCATAAGAAAACCAAAAACAAAACAACAGATTCAGAAGCAAACTTAAGAGTTTAGCTTCTATTTTCCTAATTTATGATCCTCAGCTCAACTTCCATTCTACTCTTTCGTTCTATCCCAGCTAGCCACCAGGCTAACTCTACCCGCCTTGTGAGTGTGCAATCATGTCCAAAATAGACTACAGCGTGTGGGACCACATTGAAGTGTCGGACGATGAAGATGACACCCACCCAAACATCGACACACCGAGTCTCTTCAGATGGAGACACCAGGTACACGGTTGATATTAAGATAAGACAAGAAAAGTGCCGACCTCGTTGCCTTTTAACGTTACAGTGATTTGTCTTAGATGTCACGAGCATTGTAGTCATCCATGATGTGTTGCCCTGGACTATTATGTTGATACACAATGTAAAAGAGATGCAAACAAGTAGTATACTCAGTCGAGTACACTAGCGACAAAAGTTTTAGGACCCTTTCTCATTCCACTGGATAGGGAAGTGTCTCAAAACCTTTGCCTTCGACTCTAGTGGTTCACATCTTTAACCCTTTCATGCAGGAATTATGATTTCCACCCCTTCTACGTTCACATAAGACAGCCCCGATTGATATTCTATTGTAGTATTAGTGTTGCCCATATGGGTAAAAAAAAATAGGCAGTGGCTCCTTAGCCGGTAACCGGTCAAATAGTCCCAGGGGCTATTTAGCCGGTAACCTATTATTTAACATTGAGTGAATAGGGGATTTTCTAAACCAGGGGTAGGGAACCTATGGCTCGGGAGCCACATATGGGTCTTTTGATGGGTGCATATGGCTCTCCACTAACCTGTGAGGTAAACTATGGAAACTGCTGGTGAGAGCTGATTTGCATGTGGTTTTTGCGTCTGGGAATTGAAAAAAAAATGTAAACATCCACATCCTGTCAAAAGCCATCATCATGTGTCAACTCTATCCAGGCCCGTGTGGACCGAATGGATGAATTCCATAAGAAAACACAAGACCTAAACAAGGGGGTCTCGGAATGCCGGCGCAAGGTGACGGAAGCGCAGAAGAAAATCCAGGAGATGAGTCTGTCGGGGACGGACGACAACAAGGCCGACCTGAGCAAAGCGCAGGCGGAGGAGAAGAAACTGAAGAAGGAGCAGCGCGACTGGGAGAGGAAGCTGGAAGATCACTGCCGGGACGAGAAGAAGATGCCGTGGAATGTGGACACGCTCAGCAAAGAAGGCTTCAGCAAGGTGAGCAAATTTTGACAAGACATTTTATACCGTCAGCACTTGATTAAAAAAAAAACCTTGTTTGCAGAGCGTCGTCAATGTCAAACCTGACATGGTAGAAGACTCCGAAGAGGACAAAGAGAAGAAGCATAAGACCTTTGTGGAGAAATATGAGAAGCAAATCAAACACTTTGGTGAATATCGCTGCCTGGGTCGGCGCTAGTGGCGTACTTTCTGCTGAGAGTTGTGCTTAATCCTTCCTTTAGGCATGCTGCGACGCTGGGAAGACAGCCAGAAGTACTTGTCTGACAACCCTCACTTGGTGTGCGAGGAGACCGCCAACTACCTGGTTATTATGTGCATCGACCTTGAAGTCGAGAAGGTATTCGCATTGGTACCTTGGTTTTAAAGGTTCAATGTGGTCACTTGTGATGTATTTCAGAATTTTGCTGCTGCTAGACGTTAAAGGTCAATCGATATGTCAATATACACCCCATTCAATAGAATATCTGTTATGTTATGCTCACAATTTGGGTGATTTTTCTTATAAAGGTTGACTATACATGGACTTTTTTCGAGATGGGCCAATAAGAGCCCATATGATAGGATAAGTTTTAGGTTCACTGATTTTGCACCCTCTAGTGGCCAGTATTATAAAAGACAAGACATAGAATAAGGTCCTTTCTAACTGGGCATTTATTTATACAATGTGTTTCTAATGCTTATCATAAACAACGTGCTTAAAAAAATACTCGCCTCAAATATTGGTTTGCATAATTGACATTCAGCGGAATTATTTATTTAGATTGATTTTTGAAAATCCGACATTGGTTGACCTCTAGTAGAGTCCTTACAAATACGAGGAAACTTTTATTAGATGCTAGCTATTATACAGGTATTTACTTTTCTGCCATAGAAACATGCGTTGATGGAACAAGTGGCTCATCAGACCATCGTCATGCAGTTTATTCTGGAGTTAGCAAAAAGCCTCAAGGTGGACCCCCGCGGATGTTTTCGTCAGTTTTTCGCCAAGATCAAGGTGCGTTTGAGTACTACCAAAAAAAAAAGTCGTTTGGCCACCCAAACAACGTTCGGTGTCCTCAACAGACATCAGATCAGCAATATCAGGACGCGTTCAACGACGAGCTGGAGTCCTTCAAGGAACGCGTGCGCGGGCGAGCTAAGATCCGCATTGAGAAAGCAATGAAGGAGTACGAGGAAGAGGAGCGACAGAAGCGCTTGGGACCGGGAGGACTCGATCCCGTCGACGTCTATGAGGGCCTACCATTGGTCGTTTTTTCACTTAACAAAAAAAACAATTTTTTGTCATCCAGTGACGTTTGTTTTTATTTTTTTCAATTGCAGGAGATGCAGAAGTGCTTTGACGAAAAGGACATCCAAATGTTACAAGACGTGATTAGCAAGATGGATCCGACGGTAAGGGAATACTCGTGTGTATTCTTTTGGATCAGATGACAGCAAGACAAACATTTGTCAACACATTTTTGAAAACTTGCGCTTCTGGAAAGGTTTAATTCATCTTGCTTGCTTTGTTTTTGTTGCATTTTGTGGGGTTATCCAGGTGGCTAAGGAACACATGAGGCGCTGTATCGAGTCCGGACTTTGGGTGCCTAACTCCAAATCGGGCGACGGGGACGATAAGGAGGAAGAGGCCATTTACGAGGAAGCTAAAAAGGAGCTGGAAGAAGCTAAAGAGGAGCTGGAAGAAGCTAAAGATGAGCTGGAAGAAGCTAAAGAGGACTGAGGAACAGGGAGACCATTTTCTGTGTGAATGTAATCGACCCACTGCAAACCCATGGCAACTCCATTAGGTGTGCGACTAGTTTGCCATGTCAGCAAAACCAAGAGCTAGACACGCTTACCAGTAAAGGAATGGCTAATTCCTCAGTTGTTGATAAGTTCTGCTTGGAGAAGTAACCACAGCTTTTATTTTGAAATGTTTTTTCTTTTGACCTAACTGTGGACACAAAAACATTGTTCTGTACACGCGAGTATTATTATTTACTCTTAATTCCTCATGAACACAGGTTCTTGTTTCCTTTTTTAAAAAAATGTAGGCTTTCCACGGTTACTGTAGTCTGTAATTTCCCTCAGATTTTCTATAAACTGTTCACCCAAGTTCTTCAGACTTTTTATTTTTGCATGTGGTACCTAGATGTATGTCTTCCAAGTCATTATGTATTGGAAATAAAAGCAATTAAGTGCATTTCTCTAAGTATATAGGGTTTTTTAAGGGAAAACTATGTTTCTTCAGCAGGTTGAATATTATGGGCATATTTCAGTCAGGAAGGAACATCGAAATATGTTGTTTGTTAGATATGGCAAGTCTGCTCAGAGTGTCTTATCGCTTTAATTCCTGAGAACAAATGTGATTTTCTCTCAGCAGTGCCAGGTACCCAAGACGAGAGGAGGGAGATCAGACGCCTCTATCTCTCAAAGGCCTTCATTAACTGGGGTTCAAGGCAAGGAGAACATTTACGGGGCTTATTATTCATATGAAACTGACAGACCAAAGGGGCACTATGTGTTGAAAAGTAACTACTCCTTGTATTAAAAGTATAAAAGAAATATACATGAATGCATGTTTGATTGGAGTGAAAATACCTAATCCATGCGAGTGGAAAATATGAATACATAATTTAAAAAAATCTAGACTACAGCCACAGACATAATAAACAATAGTAATTTTGCTCTGAAAGTGTTTCAACATGGCAACCCTTTAAATATGTGTTCTCCGGTAATGGTATGTTATTCAAATGAATACTACATTTTTTTTAAAATAATACAAATATGAAATATGACTGCTTGTTCTTGATCAGTTAGCATAGCAGCTAACATACACAATAGTGTTGCTGTAATTTATTAGTAAAGCAAAAATTCAATGGGTATTTGAGTAATATTTTATTATTTCATGTTTATTCAGTAAATAAATAAAAAGTATGTATATTTAAGTATTCCTTTTCGAGGTTGTGGAGACAACTTTTTTTAAAATTTTAAATACTCTAATTATATCTGGTAACAGCTCATGGTTATCCTGCATTACCTGTTGTGTATGCGTGGGAGGTGGTGGTTTGTGTACGTCACTTCCGGGCTGTTTGAGGAAGTGAACTTGAGCGAAAGAACGAGACGAACAATAATGTTGTATTTGTGACATACGTAGTTTTAATTTTAGATGGAAGTCTTGTCACAGTTTACAACATCCATACCGGGATAGCCCCTAAAACGCTCGGCGTTGAACGGTAAGCCACTAATTTGACTTTCGTCATTACGGCGTTACAACGTTTACGTCGAAAATGACGAGCCCTGATACTGTATTTTTTTTGTTGACACACAATATAGAAACCGTCATGCTATTTT
This sequence comes from Stigmatopora argus, assembly GCF_051989625.1. Classification (NCBI taxonomy): domain Eukaryota; kingdom Metazoa; phylum Chordata; class Actinopteri; order Syngnathiformes; family Syngnathidae; genus Stigmatopora; species Stigmatopora argus. The sequence continues at coordinate 14,892,765 of NC_135400.1, read as the reverse complement.
GCTATTACGTTTGACTAGCCCCTCCTTGTCAAAGTTTGCGGATAATGCCACGAGGCCGTCTATTTTGGTATTTATTTTTGTAACCCTTTAGTGATGGTAGCATATGACTGAGTTCGTTTGTATTTTTATATGATTCCTGAATTCACCTTTGCACCGAAGCCATGGTACTTGTGATGTGAATATTTTCCCCCTTATTTTTTTTTCCATTTACAGTCTTGATAACATGGTGGCATTATAAAGGACATTTTGTAAACACAGATGTAAAGCTATCATTCCAAAAAATAGTATTGTGCAAGGAGTCCTCGGTTAACGAGCTTAGTTAGTTCCCTTCCGAAGAATGTGTATTTAAAAGTTGGAACGGGTAGTAAACACTTTCCACCAACCCACGCAAATGCTGGAAATAAATCATAACAGCAGTTATTTTGAAAAAAAATCTTTATCTAAACCAAAAATGTAAGATTAACAGATAGATCAAGTAATAATTGCGTCAACGACTATGGGCATAACATTTTAAGTTCTTTAGTACACATTTCTAAACATTAAATGATATTCGTGTATGTGGACGTCATGTCTTTTTCAGGTTGTTGTTTTTTCTAATTACTAAATGTAGTACTTAGCCAAATAACCCTAATCTATGTATCGACAAAGTTGAAGTGATCATTTGTGTCGGCCTGACTGTCATACAAATATAATGAGACGTTAACTGCAGTAAAAGTTTAAAAATACATGAGCCAAAATGGAGAGAAAATACAAATCCCCAACTTCACGACTGGGTGTCAGATAAGCTTTGCTAACCCTTCACTATCCTAGTCTAGATTTTCACACGTCACCAATGTATTTGCTCGTCAGGTGTCGATCGTGATGCCTGGCCGGATGTGGTCCAAACGTAACAAACAAAGATCCTTAGCGGAATCCTTGAATCCCCCTGAGGACGATGGCATCCACGTGTACCTCTTCTGGACCCCCAGCGGAGAACGCTACTTGTCCCACACGACTGCGAACGAGATCGCCGCAGAGCAGCTGTGCATTTCAGCCGCAGAAGCTGTCGGTGAGAACAACAACTTTGACCCATGTGGAAAGAAATGGCGTCATAAATTACCACATTTTCTCGCATATAAGCCATATTTGTAACAAAAAAAAATGATGACTGAATCATGGGTACGGCTTTTATGCTTTTAAGCTGTGCATTTCAGCCGCAGAAACTGTCGGTGAGAACAGCAACTTTGACCCATGTGGAAACAAATGGCGTCATAAATTACCGCATTTTCTCGCATATAAGCCATAATTGTAACAAAAAAATGATGACTGAATCAAAGGTACGGCTTATATGCGCACAAGACTTGCTATACTCTTTTTCACCAGTAGATGTTGACAAAGTAACATTTAGTATTTGTTGGTTATTTTCTGTTTTGCTGTAAGAAAACAACCATTACTGGATGAATTAATTCCTTATGATATTTGCTTTTGATTCATACAGTATCTCAGAAATACCACGTGATGATTTTTCTTAAATTTTTTCCCTTCAAAGTAACATATTTGTACTCCGTATTAAAACCATGAATATGGAGGTGAAAATTCTGAATCGGGGGGGGGCTTATACGCGAGAAATTGTAAAATTCAACGATTTCAAGGCAATTTTAAAGGTGCGGCTCATGAGGCTGGGGCGGCTTATATGCGAGTATATACGATTTGGTAGGTTATGTGACTTGTGTAACCCAATTGTTCGTTTCAACCAGGGATTACACCCCTATTCTCCACGTTGTTTGCTCTTTATGACCCCGCGTCATGCTGCTGGTCCAGTCCGCAAGATGTTTTTCACCCAGAGGACGGATCCCGGCTCATTCTTCACTACCGAATGAGGTAGGTAATGTCATTATGGCACACAACAGGCGCGGCCGTGTCACCTCGAATTCTTGTGTGCAGGTTCTACTTTCGCAATTGGCACGGCTTTAATGAAAAAGAGCCAGCTGTGACTCGTTTCGCTGTCAAAAGCGAGACAGACGGCAGCGCCGATGGCCTGCCGCTTCTGGAAATTAAATCAGTGGAGTATTTATTCGCTCAGGTAGGTGGCGGACATCTCGCGGAGTCTCGCCTCGCCAGTCCCATAATTGCGCCGACTGTTTCCGACAGGCTAAATACGAGTTTGTCAATGAACTCATTCCAATGGAGAACGTCAGCTCGGAGGAGGAGCTGAATCACTTCAAAAATGAAAGTTTGGGCCTGGCCATGCTACATCTCATGCACCTGGCGCTGCAGACGGGTAAAACCATGCAGCGTGTGGCAAAAAAGACAAGGTGAGTCCTGTGTTTGCCAAAAAACAATGATGTTTTTATTGCATTCACATAGACTGTAGAATGGTAGCAGTATATGTAAATGTAAGCATATTTACATATAAAATGGATTGATTCATTTATTGAAGGCCAAGTTTAAATGATTAAATTAAAGAAACCTCAAAAAAGCCATTAGTACTAGGAATAAGTCTTAATAAAATTCATGAAAAAAAAAAAATCACAAAAAAGACATTAAAAAAATTAAAAAGAGAGAAATTTAAATAAGTATAGTATTTTGCACTGGGGATTTTTTTTTAAATATCCTGTGATCTATTTGAGCTAAAAGGTAAAATTCACAAATGTGTATTAATAATAATAAGATATAAGTAAATTATTTCTGAATTTATTTACGGTAATGTAATATTTTGAAAAAAAAGAAACAATAAAACAAAAATCAGATAATTGGGTAAAAAAACAACTAATTTTTACCAAAAGAAAATGGTTGAGTAAAAATGACATTTTCACACCAACCAACAAAAACCTGTCTAGTACATTTTAATTGCTACCTTTCTTTATTTCAACCTTATAGTCATTTATTTTTTAACTTCCCTGTGTGACGTTCCAGTTTTGAAAAGTGCATCCCCAAGTCTTTCGCCAAACACATTTCCGAAGACAAAGTCCTCACAAAACTGAGGATCCGGTGGATGTTTGGGCGCTCCATGCGCACCTACCAGCACAAAATCGAAGCAAAGCGACCAGACACCAAGGAGCTCATGTGCAAATACCTCTGCGCTCTCGAGTACTTGGCGCCGCGTTTCGGCACAGAGACCTTCTCCGTGCGCCAACTGCGACTGAGCCAGGACGACCAAGACGGCAGTCTAGACGCCGCCAAAGGCGATGGGGGTACCGCAGCCGTAGCCACGCACGAGCTGATGGTATCTTCCATCCACGGTCTTCAGTGGAGGGAAACGACGTGCTGCGAGACGGTCTGTCACATATTCGCAGGAAATGCTGCTACTCCCTTCCTCATTTCCCGTTTTGTCTCGTGACTCAGGCCAGCAGCCTTCTGAACGGTGACTGCAAACGGAAAACGAACCAAGGACCAAGCCCCCCGAATGAAGCCTCTCCAATTCAGTGGACGCCATTTTGTGACTTCCCTGAAATCATTCACATAGCCATCAACGACGCTAATGTTTGCATTAGCACTGAGGACAATAAGTGCATGGTACTACATTTTTTTTCATTTATTCCAAATACCAAAGACTAAATGGTAGCGTGCTTCTATTGTTTTGTATTTAGAACCATGATGTCCAAACTACGCAGCAAATGATACAAATATTTCATAAGCTTAAATTCAGACTGTTGCACTTTTCAGCTTTAACACTAGATGGAGGTTTAAACAGTGTCTCTTCATTATCGGCAATAAGTGTAGGAAACTAGAATGTCACTACAGTAACCCCTTGAATATCGCGGTTAATTTAGACCAAACATGGCCGCGATAATTGAAAAATCGCGAAGTAGGGTCACCCCCTTATTAATTTTTTTTATTTTTTAAAATAATGATTATTCTTTTTTTCTTCAGTGCGGAGTCCTAGTAGCAAGAGTAGCTTCCGCTTATGAGTTTCAGCGGGAATTTTCACATTTTTATGAACTTTAAAAAATAATTAATAGCAGAAAAAAATCGCGAAGTACTGGATTTGCGATAACTGAAGTTGCGATAATCGAGGGATTACTGCATTTTATTTTGAAGGCTGGCATTGAGTGATCATGTCTCACTGCCATTGACGGTGATAGACGTAAACTCCCATTTGACTGGCAGCGATTAGCATTCTCAGGGAGAATTTTAATGTACAAGTAATTCATCTTTCACCCCTATGTCCACGTAGGAGGTTGAGATGATCTCCAACAAGGAGGCCCGCTCCTTCATCTCTCTGCTCGATGGATACTATCGACTGACCGCAGACGCCCACCACTATCTTTGCCGTGAGTTGGCGCCCCCCAAGGTGTTGCTGAGCGAGGCTAATGGACTACACGGACCACTGCAGTGAGTTGTTGTTCTCACCTACCCTTTGGGGCACTCTAGTAGCTCTCGGGGAACATGTTCTGTCATGAGCGTGCTGTTTTTCCAGCGATGACTTTGTGCTGCACAAGTTAAAAAAGGAGCAAGCGGAAGAAGAAGCTTGCCTCGTACGTTGGAGTGTTCTCGACTATAACAGACTTGTCCTGGCAGTGCCTACCAAAAGTCAGGTGAGTCATGAGTCATGCCCTCTTAAAGTCCCAGCATCCCAGTTGAGCTTAAAAAAAATATTTGCCACACCTATTTTTTTTTTACTTGGTCAAAGCAGTCTATAGTAAAGTATTTGGATCAAAGCAACAAAATAGGCTACTTCCTTCCATATGCAGATGCCACCTTAGTTTACAAAATCTTCCAAAACAAAGCTCCTCCTCCTCTGCAAGATTTTGTACAAAAAAATCCAAAACGTCAACAAGGGCTGGCTCTAGAGGTGACTGTGTACTTCCCTTCAAAAAGAGTATATTCAGCAAAAGCACCTTCTTTCTTCATACCTGGAACTCAATACCAATTAACAAATGTGAACTCATGTCTCTGAACCTCTTGGCCAATCATCTTAAAGCCTGGCTCTTAGACGAAGAAAATTGCAATCACAACGCTGTCTAAAAATGTGCTACGTGTGTATGTGTGTTTAGTATGTGTCATCTTACACAAGGGACTAAAGATGGAAATTAGACCTTGGCTACAATCTTACATATTTACATAAATATGTTCATTAATATGTGCTGTCCCTTATTAAATAAAATCAAACTCAACTTAAAGTCATATGCTCAAAACACTCAGCTCACTGCTTAGTTGGACGGGAAAAAAAGTCTTTAAACCTGGATCATTGCTTCGACATAGCAATATATTTTTATATATATATATTTTTAAATACTTGTCTTTTCTCTTCATTGGCCCACAGAATGGATCAATGCTGAGCCAGAAGCTCTTTTGCATCCAATATAAAGGTTCCGTCTTCACCCTGGATGGATGGCAACAGGAATTCTCCAGTGTGAATGAGCTCATAGACAACCTGAAAGACTATATACTCAAGTCTGACACTGAAAGCTACACCATTAAAAAATGCTGTCGGCCCCAACAAGGAGGTTCGTGGTCACTTCATTTCAGCTCAGTTTGTCTTATTGAATGCCAAAGATCAGGCGCACTCACACTTTTTTTCAAGATCTTCTTTTCAATTAGCCAACGAGACGCACATGACTGCAATCCACTAATTGCACTTGTCACATACCACATTTGTGGAAAGGTATCACACATGACTTACTGTAGGAGTGTTCAAACTTTATTGCTCCAAGATCTACTTTTCAAGGAGTTAATCTTCCACAATATTTTTTTACAGGCCACTGACAAAGCTCAGCAATTATGTAAAAATCATTATGTGAAAATCCACTCTCGAATCACGCTAAGGTTTGCCAAGTTCATAAGAGAATTGACACTGGGAAGGGATTAAAATATTATTGTAGTACGATCTACTAGTAGTTCTGTAAACCCCCGTTGGTACATTGCTGTTTTACTTACTACATGGGTAATTTCCTGTTGATTATGTACGCGTGCGCACCTGTTGAATTCAACTTACAACACTGAAATTAAGGAATAGATCATCAACTCATTGGCTGCCATCTATTTTAAGAACTTTGCTCACTGGGTGCCATTGACGGCATCGTTCACTGCATATCTGTTCTTGCTGCTAACCCTATTTTTTTCCTTCCGTAGAGCTGTCCAACCTCCTCGTGAAGAGGTACGGTACGCAAGACAAAGCAAACAGACGCCTGCTATCCCCTAACAAGTTAGATCTTTGCTTCCAGATCAAGTACAAAGACATCCTTCCGGTGAGAAGACTGCTCATTTTGCCCTCTAAGCTTTGCGAGCTTGTCCAAAGAACTTCAAAATACATTTTAAAGTGCTAAAAGTTACAGCTAAAGATTGAAAGGATTTTAAGTTGCAGAAATTTAGAATTTTTCAAAGCGGGCTAAGGTAGTGTGTTTACGGACAGGGCCAGCATTTGGGGTTTGGCACACGGACTCACGTCTACTCGGCGCATTTGCAAGTCGTCGCGGCGGCCGATGAGCAGGACGACGACTTCAACGGCGATAAACTACAGAAAGTTCGAGTGGTGCTCAAGGTTCTTGAGCAAAGCCATCAAGATATAACATTCGTAAGTGCACGTGACATGGCTGCGGGTCCAAGGAAGCCCTGGTGATTGAAATGTAAATAGTACTTTGATTTGTTTACTTTAGGCTTTCTTCGAGATGGCGAGCCTCATGAGCCAGTTGTCCCACCGCCACTTGGCGATTGTCCATGGTTTGACTGTCAACGGACATGAAAGTGAGAAAATGTGTTCAAGGTCCCTTTTAGCTACTTCCTCATCACACATACACACCAACAGCTCAAATTCTCTATTTTAGTGTGGGATTTAATTCGAGTGTTTGATAAAACCTGACCATTTTCCAAGCTTGGATTCACCATGTACTTAAATAATATCTTTAAAAAAATATATTAACAAATCAAGTACATCTCGGATGAATTAAGTACAGCAGCACCCTGATTTAGGAGTTGAAATAAATATTTCTGTGACCTAAATTGAACTCTATTTACAAATAAATTCAATAGAGCAAATGTTAAATATGATTAAAAGATTCCTAATGAACACTTTAAATAATTGACACCAAATTAAAATGTTTTAAACTCTGAGCCTTTCGTTGTGCCTCGGAACACAAAAATCCCAAATGTAATTATTCACAAATTTGTATCATAGTACAGTTTTTATTTGGGGAAAAATATCAAATTTGTCTAAATTCACGTTTCAAATAAGTTTGTCCATATAAGGTTAAAATGCATTGAATAACCACTCATTCATACCTGCCTCTCCAAAACACAAATGTCTTATAAAAATAGCCCTTTTTTTTCTTCACAGATATCATGGTAGAGGAGTTCATGGAATTCGGGCCTTTGGATGTTTTTCTTCGCAGAGAGAAATCCAAACTGACTTCTTGGTGGAAATTTCTTGTCGCCAAGCAACTTGCCAGCGCCCTGAATTACCTCGTAAGTTTCATTTATGTGGTCGAAATGTTAATACACCTACACCTAAAGTTTATGGTGCCTGCAATCTGTATTCTTGTAGGCCAATAAAGGTCTGGTTCATGGCAACGTCTGTGCCAGGAAGGTCCTTGTGGCGAGGCAAGGTCTGGGAGAAGGTGTGTCTCCTTTAGTCAAGCTGAGTGACCCAGGGATACCTGTCAATATGCTACTCGAAGAAGGTCAGCATCGCAAACAGCAACCATGTTTGTGTAAAAATGTTTGGACTCTGTTTGGGGTCAATCTCAAGTGGTTCTTTTTGAGTGCATGGCTTTTTACACTAAATCTGTCAGATTCACTTTAAAGTTTCCATCCAATGGATTTGAAAAATAGCTACCTACCCACTATCTATGCCAGTGGTTCCCAAACTATCTTACCTGACGCCCCCCTTCTTGCTTCCAATAGACCCGCACGCCCCCCCCTCCCACTTCCACCTTTGCTCATGTGAACTTATTTTATTTTATTGCATTTATTTCTTAGCATTGTTCAGGAAAACAGATCTCTGTTAATAGAAAATGGGTTGGACCGTTGGAGTGACTGCTATAATCATATTTTGCATGTATTTAATGGCAGATATTTGTTCTTTGATTTTATTATTCTTATAATCTATTTAAACATTTTTTTTAGCAGATGACTTCACGCCCCCCTTGAATTCTCTTTACGCCTCCCTAGGGGGGCACGCCCCCCAGTTTGGGAACCACTGATCTATGCTAACAGCGTCCAATCCATTTGAAATGGGACAATCTGACAGTCCAAATGGATTGAATGAGCACCGCCGTCAATGGCAGCGAATAGAGTTTCGAACCAATTCAATTAAATAGCCACGTTTTGCCGCATGCTAAACTTAGCCATCGCTTTGCCGTCTGGGTTGCAGAACGGCTGGAGCGTATTCCCACCATCGCTCCCGAGTGCCTGTACACCGAGGCGCCCATCGGCCAGGGGGCGGACCAGTGGAGTTACGGCGTCACACTTCTGGAAATCTGCAACGACGGTTGTCTCCCCCTGAGCGGCGCCTCATTGAGTCAGGTCCAGCTTTCGCTCTGTAGGACCGTCCCCTCTGACCTCTCGGACAGCAAAATCACTCCTGTCTGCCTTTCCTCCACAGAAGAAGGAGTTTTATCAGCAAGAGAGAAAGTTGTTGGACACGTCCTCATTGGGCTTGACCGCCCTCATCATCAGCTGCCTTTCCTACAAGCCCTTGGAGAGGCCTTCCTTTTGCTCTTTGCTCAGGGACCTCATCGATATCATGAACAAAAGTGGGTCTCCAGAGATATTTAAAAAAAATGCCGCTAGTCCTCCCTCAAACAGCCATGGAAGAAAATTTTTGACAGAGGATAAAGAATACTGTCTAGCTACATGTGTTCTTTCCCCATTTCTGTTAGACTATCCGTTCCTTTGTAGGTCATCAAACTGCGACCACGATGCCTATGCCAGCCTGCACATGGCTTTTTGAAATATTTGTTAGCATTTAGCTATCGACGCCTATGACGGGCAATTTATTTAATCCTCTGTCCAGATCCTGATATCTCTCCCAGCGAACCTGAGCATCAAAGTGAATCTACCGTGTACCTCAAGCGTTATCTGAAAAAGAAGCGCATATTAGGAAAGGTGAGTAGCGCTTCCTGCAGTTTTTTGGTTCCCTCGCGTCACTGAACACGTCACAGTCGCCTCATCTACTTTCAGGGTAATTTTGGAACCGTGACTCTGTACTTGTACGACCCTTCCAATGACGGCACGGGAGAGCTGGTGGCGGTCAAGTCGTTGAAACAAGAGAGCAGTCATTTGTCCAAACACTGGCTGGAGGAGATCGAGACCCTGAAGTCCCTGGATCATACCAATATTGTCAAGTACAAAGGTTGCTGCACTGAAATGGGTGAGCACAGCTTTTCCAGGAGCGCAAGCGTGGGCGTCGATATGAATTTTTAGCCACTTTCCCCATGCCTTGACAGGAGGGCAAGTGACGCAGCTTATAATGGAGTTCCTACCACTCGGCAGCCTAGAAAGGTACCTTCAAAAGCAGGCGCAGAGTACAACCCAGTGCCTGCTTTTTGCTCAGCAGATCTGCCAGGTGAGTCAATAGAATAAAGTTGAGCATATTTTAATAGAAACTTGTCAGATTTTGTAATTCCCGTTCAATCTTTCCAGGGGATGGAATACTTGCACTCAATGCGATACATTCACCGGGACCTCGCAGCACGTAATATTTTAGTGAAAAATGAAAGTTTGGTAAAAATTGCAGACTTTGGCCTGTCAAAATACATCCCAAAGGATGACAACTACTACCGCGTAAACGAATGTGGTGACAGTCCAGTCTTCTGGTAAGATATTGACACACAAGTGCGGCTCGTGGGAAATCATCAGAATATTCTTGAATATAAAACAGACGTAGCTCTGCCTTAAATTTCAGCTTTGCCATTTTCATTTTACAGGTATGCCCTTGAGTGCCTTCAAGAAAGTAAATTTTCATTTTGTTCTGACGTTTGGTCTTTTGGCGTGATGCTGTATGAGATCCTGACTCGCTGCGACCCGAGTCAAAGCCCTCCACGGGTACGCCGTGATTCAACAAAAACGCACATTTGGGTGCGGCTCAATTTTCATACACCACATCTTCGGTTTTTGTAGAAGTTTGCCGAGATGGCGGGGTTGCCTCCCAAAGATATGAACGTGACCACGCTCGTCAACTTGTTGCGACAGAATCGGCGCCTGCCTTGTCCCAGGGACTGTCATCCTGGGGTAAAGAATATGATTATTATTATTCTCTATTTTAGGACTTTATTATTTACTTAATACTAATACACAATGTTCCCTTGCGGACAGCTGAGGATCATAGTCGAGCAGTGTTGGCATCAAGATTCTGCAACAAGACCATCATTTCAATGCCTGTATGAGAAGCTCGAGGGTATCCCCACATAGAATAGACTTTTAGATCAGGAATTTAGTCGGTTTACTTTATATGAAATCCTTTAAAAAAAAGAAAGAAAATGGATTAAGACCAGCAGGCCGAAATTCTGTAAATTTGTAAGTACAGTGAATCCTGTGAATTCTCCAGATTTTTGACTGCACTGCTGCCCGTATGTGTGTGTGTGTGTGTGTGTTTGTGTGTATGTATGTGTATGTTGAGAGTAGGATTGCATTGCTTTAGTGTCAGTTACACTGCTCTTTTGTAACTTTATTAATACATTTGACATAAATATCTCTTGTCATTATTGAAGGCATTATAAGACTTGGTTTCCTGCGAGGCCACCCTAACATTCTGTGCGGTATTTGGTCAGAACAAGATGCACAGTGGTACACAAAATGAATATAAGAATCTTGCCTTATAAGGATTTATGGTATTTGATTATTTTCATATTATAAACTATGCCTAGATTAAAAAAGTATACTCTAGGCAGCTAATACACCAAAGCAGATGAATTGAGCAAAATAGGAATCCAGAATGTTTATAATAATCAAATAAATGATAACATTTTACTCGAAAATGTAATTGAGTCCCCAGTTCATGTCCATCACATTCATTGGTAACATTGAGTAATTTCCGGATTGGGCCAAACAATGTAGCCCCGCCTACTGACGCAATGCATCTTTCCCCCAATCAGAGACGCCGTTTGGTCCATGTGTGTATTGTTTAAACTGCTCAAATGCGGCTGGCTTTTCCGGAGCAACCAAAACTTCCACCAAGTCGACTGATGGCGTCCGCCGTGTCTGTGAGCGCTAACGCCAAAGAAAAAAGCACAGACACAGCGATAGGCTTCGTCTCTCGTCCGCTTCACGATAATTACGACCTCGCTACACCCGCCGACCATGAAAAGTGGAGGCCCGGAGACCGCTGGCAGTCGGAGCTCGACGCCGGTGAGGGGGTCGCGACTGGGGGACGCGAGGGTCAGCGGAGGGCCGGCGAAGACTTGACGCCTCTGAGCCCACAAGAGATTCGGACTCGCTTGGAAAGAACTCGGCGGGAGTTCTACAACCGTAGGAAGATTATCATTAAAAATCTGCCACCTGACGTCAGCAATCAGGTAAGCAGAAAAACATTTGGGTGATTGATTGACTGGCGTCATTTGGCCCATGTTAGCTTAGCAGCCAGTGCCGTGCCATGCTAGTCTAATTAGCATTTTGCCCATTTAACGCAATAGTTTAGTAGCGTTAATTATTACCTAATTTAACCATAACTACCCCGTTAAATAGGCTTACTTAGTTTTACAAGGTGTAAAGTAAGTAGTTAAATGTGCGCTTATGGTTGACTTTTACTAAATTCTAGCCGGCCAGTGATAACTGTCAAATATGGCCTCAGCCGTCAGTCAGGCCTCGCCGAAATCAATGCCAGCTTTAAATACTGTCAGTCACACTTGACGCATGTTTTTAATGGCTTCTACGATGGACCGGAGTGAACTTTGACCATATAATGTTGTCTAATTTATACTCTTAATTCCGTAATGCCTGCCTTTCCATCTCCCCCTACTTTGGAACGTGACTGACCCGTGGGGAGCGCTGGGGCCTTAGGGCGAGACCATTGTTCAAAAACAGGGGTGGTAGTAGTTGGTAGGGTTTCGAGATGCGAGTTTCGTTCTAACAAAAGGTGGAAGGTGCGTGGACAAAACGCTTCAGAAAGTGCTCGACAGCATCGCCGTTCGTATGTGAATGGACTAACGCAGCGTAGAACAACCCCCCCTCACAACAAAGAGCCAGTCATTGGCCTGGGTATACCCCCCACACCAAAACTCACACAGGTGCACTTTTCCAGCTTGTTACCCACTGATCATGAACCAATCGGCGACATTCGAACTAAGGACTCATTCGCACATTAGATTTATATAGTCATGATTATCTCTGTTATTGTACTTAAAATGTAATATTTGATTTTTTATTTCTATATTTGAGTGTACATTTTTTTCTTTTCTAGGAGGTCCATGAGATGCTGGGAAACTATGACCTGAAATACTGCTTCGTAGACAAATACAAGGGAACAGGTTAGTCATGTTACGTAGTGTATAAGGTTAAAGGTTAATGTAAAATTGTTTATATGAGTGCAATTTTCCAAAGTCAGCTGGGATGCAGTATTTTTGGCACCCATCTTAGTTTTAGTCTTTTGTACAAAACAGTTTTTGTTTTATTCACATTTTAGACAAATATTTCCTGTGGCAAAGTATAAATAATAAATTTTGATGCCATTTTATCATTAGTGATTTAGCTAGAGAAAAGCACATTGTGTCTCCAACATAGGGACGTTCCCTTCTGCGCATAAGCTTAGAGACTGTAATAGAACGGCAATGAACAAATATGTATATATAGATGATTCTGCGAAAATACATTCCTGTGCCGAGCAGTGGCAAAAAAGTACTTTTCAAAAAGTTTAGTTTTTAAGATTAGCTTCATTTATCACATGGATTATCACATGAATAAACACCCTGAATCAACTTAAGAAATGTAGTATATCGGACAATAAGCCCATCGCATTGATCAGGCAAATCAGTGGAGTGACAGTTTAAAAAAAATAAATGTCAGTGAGTTCAATGTTGGCACTGTTGACCAAGTAACAATTTGTCATCCTCTTGTCTCACAGCTTTTGTGACGTTGCTCAACGGCGAGCAGGCGCAGAGTGCTATCAAAGAGTTCCACCAGTACGTGCTGCGCGATCGGGACATCTCGGTGCAGCTGCAGCCCACCGACGCACTGCTGTGCATCGCCAACCTGCCGCGCTCCTTCACCCAGCAGCAGTTCGAGGAGCTCGTGCGCCCGTTCGGCAACCTGGAGCGCTGCTTCCTCGTGTACCGGGCGTCCAGCGGCCATTCCAAGGGCTACGGCTTTGTCGAGTACATGAAGAAAGACTCTGCGGCCCGGGCCAAGTCAGAGTTGCTCGGGAAGCAGCTGGGCTCGCGCATGCTCTACGTGCACTGGACTGAGGTGGGCTCGCTCACGTACCCCCTGCTGCACTCAAAGTGTATCTGTGTGGACCACCTGCATCAAAGTGTTGTGACCGCCCAAGACCTCTGCAACGCACTGGCTGATGACCCCCCGCCTGTCTTCTGTCAGGTTAGGCCCTCTTAACTATGAAAAATCACAATTTTCTTGTTGAATGACGCACTGATTGTGTTTTTAAATGTGACACAAACTTGCCATAACATTTGAAATGACAGGCTTGTAAAAATGGCTACTAAAATAGTTAACTCAAATCACAATAATCGTTCATAAAATGGAGGAACCAATCAGAATGGTAACAGTATTCACAGACATTCTGAATTGTCTGTGTAAAAAAATAAGTTGTAGTTGTATTAAAGTTTAATTAGCACTTCCACATTTAAAAAAAAAACATTTTTTGCATGAGCTTGGCACTGCCTCCAAGAGGCCAAGGTACGCAAAGCAGCAACAAGGGCAGCACATGCAGTGTGTTCATATAGTGCCAGTATTTTTAGGCTACTCTAAAAGTTAAATATTGAAAAAAATGCCTTCCATTAGCACAGCATTGTTGTCCATTTCTCCTGCTGTTGAGCCGTTTGGGGTAATAGCACCACTTACTGCTTTGGCATGCATTTAATTAGGCTGCTAAAATCCAGTTCATTTTAATGTGCACACATTTTTAACTATGTACGTTTGACCTGATGGATTAGAATGTTGTGGTTGTAGGGGGAATAAAAATCAATTCATCGGTCATCCCTCACTGCTATTCACCTTTAGCCCAGATTTGATGTGGCCGGCCACCCAGGGTATTGCTGGTTTCCACGGTGATGACCACCTGACCCACCCAGGTGGTCTGACTTAGCTGACAGTTCTGGAATGACAGAGCGTGTGCCTCTTTTGACCACATGCATGGTCGCAGGTTTTCTGGTTCCTTTTTTTCACGACGACCATACCGGTCGAACGAGGGTCAAAGGACTTGGACGCTTCCTCGCTTTAAGGGAGCCAGTATTGCAGTAGCTTATGAGAAAGCAGAGCAAAAGTGGAACTAATGTTTTGATTTTTTTTTCTTTTGAAGAGGAATTTCTTTATGGCTAACCCCCCCCTATTATTTATTACAGTTGGCTCAAGGACAAGATGGAAGTTTTCGGCGCTTCGCAGTGTTGGAGTTTGCCACGCCTGAGCTGACTGAAGAGGCCCAGCAATTGTTGGACGGTCGCTTGTTGGGTGGCACGCACATCAGGGCATCCTTTTGTGCGCCTGGTCCGCCTGGCCGGAGCATGCTCGCTGCACTCATTGCAGCCCAAACTATGGTAATTTTTATTTTTTATTTTTTTAATGGTATGATGTCTTAGAACAGGGGTGTCAAACTCGGGTTGGTTCGCAGGCCGCATTAACGTCAACTCCATTTTATGTGGGCCGGACCATTTTAGATCTAATATTTAGATATATATTTTTAAATTGGATTAAAAAATAAGCCCCAAATAGTCCGTTTTTATAGATCTAAAGCAATGTTTATTTGAGCTCTTTTTCTTCTTAGTAATGGAAAGTTTCTTTTAATCATGTTTTTCATTTCAAATGGAAACAAAATATATTTTTTAATTATGTTCAATATGAAAGTGAAAACTGGAAAATATCTATATTTATTTTTAGATCTTACAAAATGCGCTTTGAACTAAAAACACAAAAGAAATAAAATTGGATTGAAAATATTGCAATGATTGATTTTAAAAAGGGGAAAATCAGGAAATGTAATGTACATCTATAACCATTTGAATTTGATCCTAAAACAGAAAGTCAGCACTCATGATTTACTTTCTCCGGCCACACAAAATGACGCAGCGGGCCAGATTTGGCCCCTGGGCTGCCACTTTGACACCTGTGCCTTAGAAATTGATTCCTGTTAGTACTTGCTGTTAGTACTTGTGGATTATGCTTGACCTCCCACTTGTTTATCTTTCCATCATAAAACCAATGATCCATCATTCCCCAGTCTGTGAACAGGGGCAAGGGTCTCCTCCCGGACCCCACCGCCATGCAGATCCTGTCGGGCCTCAATAACCCGGCCGCTCTCAAGATGCTACTCAACCCACTGTCGCACGGCCACAAGCAAGGTCAGCAGCGCATCTGGCCAATTTTCCTTTCCGTCTGCTCGGCGGCCACTGATTTTTTTTTTTTTTTTTCCCGCTTCACAGGTCTCCTCGGAGCAGCCCCCGCCATGCCGCTCCTCGCCAACCCCGCCCTCCCGGCTGTGCTGCTACAGTTACTTCTTCAGAATCAGGCAAAAGCCCAGCAGGTACCACCTTCATTTCTCTCAAAAAATCTCTACTTATATGTACTTGGACCACTTTTTTTTTTTCTTCCTTCCTCTCGACTTAATTTGTCCATACTCATCCTTTCCTCTCATCCCCACTTTTTTTTTTGCCATCAGCAAGTATTTCTGGGAAATCCTCTTCTTTGGGCTCAGGTGCTGCACACTCACGAAGGCCCACTTGTGCCCTGTGTGAGTGCTAATAGTGTTTGTGGCTGACTGTGAAGTGCTTTTTTTCTGTTCACACCTGAAAACACCTTCCCACATGAAACTAGAACATGCACTAACCTGCCGCTTCATTAACCACAATCAATCCAAATAATGAGATCAAAAGGTGAACTGTAACAAACAAATCTCTTTTTAGAATGGTCTAGTTCTCTTATGGATTAAAATGTGCTTCATATGGCTCTTGCTGGGTAATTTACCTTAATTTAGTTTCATAATGAGAGCGCTATAATATTCAATCACCATAGTCATGGTGGTTCTTGAATATAAATTGCTCTTAATCAGAGGTGTCAAACTCAACTTTGTAGATGAAACTAGCTGGATGATTGGATTCTATTATTGTCAATGTCACTGAATGAGATGATATCAAATCTATATTTTTTTAAATTTTTGGGCGGAACAAAAAAGGGGAAAAACATTAAATATGTTCTTTCTTTAAATTAAGAACTAGAATAAAAAAACATGTTACTTTTAAATTTTCATTTAAACTGAATGAATGTAATTGATTTTTTTCATATTTTATTATTTTAATTTTTTTTACTAATGTCTTAAAAAGAAAATCAATCTTTCATTGAGGACTACAGACAGTTCACTTTTCCCAAAATGTTGTGGGCTACAACTGGCCTTGATATTTACACGTGTTATAAAGTGACGCATGTTTGACGTGTTTGCTGACATATAACTTATGACCACTTTACTACTGCTGCTTACCCACTGGAGTGACCTTCCAGCGCCATTTAACTTCTGCTTTTTAAAAAAAAAAATATTTATCCCCCTCCCCCACAGGCAGGACTCTTGGCGGAAAATCCTCTGGGCCCACTGCCCGTCCAGCAGGGAATCCATATGCTCGGCGAGCTGCCCCCAAGTATGAAACAACCAGAATGTTCCGCAGTCGATTGAATTCCTCATTTTAAAATGCCTTTTATGTGTTTTTAAATACAGCTGGCGCAGTCTCGGGTCTTGACCCATTACCCCCGTTGAAAGCGGCACCTCTGAACCGAGCGATGACGAGGGATCAGGAGTCTCCCGGCTTCCCGCTGACTCCCTCTCCCACTTTGGGTCTGTCTGTGCCCCTGCTGGGTGGCATGATGGGACCAGACGGCCTGGCGGCCCAGGCGGTAAGGCACCGCCGCACCGCACCCCACGAGCCGTCACGACTCATTTGGCTCTTAATCTACCGTTATTCCCTCATTTTCGGAGTACAACTACCCGACGCGGCTGTGAAATGGCCTCCATTTAACTCGAAGACTCTCAAGGATTTAAATGCAAATTGATTTCAATTCATTGCTAATACTGGGATTCTTCTTCTCCAGGTCTCTTTCCTAGGAGACCCAACCAAAGATGTGTCTCCTCCCCAAGGTTCCTTTCTCCCTGTCAACAATGTTTTTCCTTCAGGTTTGTATTCCCAGTCTGGCCCAGTGCTTGTTTAACCCATTATTGCAAGGGTGTCAAACTCAGGTTGGTTCGCGGGCCGCATTAACGTCAACTCCATTTTAGATATAATATTTAGATATTAATCGATGACTAGAAATGGATAAAAAGCCCTAGTCTGTTTTTTTTTTTTTAGATCTAAATGTTTATTTGAGCATTTTTTTGTTAGTAAGGGAAAACTCTTTTTAAAAAAATAATATTTCCAAAAGGAACCAAAATATTTTTTAAATTATGTTCAATATTAAAGTGGAAAACAGAAAATATTTTATAGATTTATCTTTAGATTTTACAAAATGCTTTTTGAACTAAAAAAGAGAAAAAAAATGGATTAAAATTGCAATTATTGATTTTAAAAAGTGGAAAATCAGGAAATATATACATCTATAATCTTTATGATCCTAAAACAGAAAGTCGGCACTCATGATTTACTTTCTCAGGCCGCACAAAATGATGTGGCGGGCCAGATTTGTCCCCCGGGCCACCACTTTGACACCTGTGCATCATTGGCTGCCAATTAGGGCGTTAGAAACTGAAAAATGGGAATTCACAGCCAGTCCACGCAGATTAAATGAACTGGGCGTCTATTGTCACTGGAGAAAATGAAAAAAACAACCTTATATTCGAACTGGGTGAGCTGGTAGTAAAGAAGCTATCATTCATTTGCTGCCAGGCCTCCCAGTTCAAATTAATTGGATGGCTATCCTCGTCAACACAAGTGAGTTAAATTGGCTTTATCCACACCGCCTCCAGAAACCACCTGCAGACCTCACCCGTATAGGAAGAGAGCTACGCTAACTAATGTGTCCAACCAGCATCCCAGCATGCACCCCAGCTGCAACCTGCGCTATCAGGACTCCTACAGTGCCGACTATCCTCATCTGCAGCAGGTAAACCCACTTTCAGTTTTGACATCTTCCTCATCGGTGGCTGTCCTTCTACATGTTTCGTTTGTTGTCAGGATCAGATGCTGCACATGTACGAAGAGCAGGAAAACCACCACATGGGGGACTTGACAGCTTTCGGACAGCAGGTATTCCCGCACTCTAATTATCCGAATGAGATGAAATGGATGGCGCCTTGGCGGTGTGATGGTGCAATTGTTTTTAATTGTTTTGTTTTTTTCGCCCTCCCTTTTTTTTCTGGTTCCCACAGCTCGCTCGCCCATCAGACTTGAGCCAGCACCATTTCACTTTTCCCCCTAGCCTGCCCCCGTCCTCATATTTCAGCTTGGACGGCTCCGCTAATGGCTGCTTGCCTCCAAGCCAGCTCAACAGGGTGAGTCTGAAGCTGGTGTCACTTTTTTTCTTCTTCTTCCAAGCCTGTATCCCAGCGCTATCGATTTTTTTTTTAAATATATGTTGTCAGTACAAGAGAAAAAAGAAACCTTGTTCAATGGCTAGTGCAGATGTTTATCTACTAAAGTGCTTACCATGAGAAAACTGCTTTGTCCTCAGGCCGTAGGGATGCCTCCAGTGAGTCACACTCCTGCCCATCCTCCAAGTCTCGTCAACATGAAGGTAACTTATTTTTATATAATGTTACAAGAGGAAACACCTCTGCCTAAGCCCTAAGGGTTTAAAAAAATTGCTTAAATAGTTTTTGATGGTGAAAATGACAAAACACCCAGTCACTAGGGATTGCAATCAAGTGTCCTGGCAAATTTAAAGGGCTGTGTCAGGAAGTAAATCATGTTGAAACAAAAAGGTGGAGTTCATTTCTAAGAAAGAAAATCCAATATTTAATTCATTAAAAAGAGGCCTTTAAACAAATGTAATTGTAAAGTATGCAAAATTAGTTTTTAAGGCTGTGTTTCTCCATTGTATTGTTTTTGGTCTGCCGCTACTCGTACGACAAATCACTGATTATAAATTCACACTGCATAACTTTCAATCCAATGTGTATCAATACAGTTGCGTTTATTACAAATATTTTAATTTATATAGATATATAGATATATATAGATATAAAATGAAGAGTATAGATGTATATTAAATTTCCTATTTCCATGCCTGTCAACCTCTGCCGATAACTGCCCTTATAAATGATTATGATTCCCCTTACGAACCCCCAAAAAACCTTACAAACACCGTACGAGTCGTACGGTGTTTGTAAGTTTTTTTTGGCGTTTGTAAGGGGAATCATAATCATTTATAAGGGCAGTTATCGGCAGAGGTTGACAGGTATGTATTTCCCCCCCCCCCTTTTTAAATGAATAAATGTAATTTTTTTAATCCATTTTTTCTGTGTTTTTAGTACAAAAATCATTTTACAAAATCTAAAAATATATTTAAAAAAGCTAAAATAAACATTGTTTTAGATAATAATAATAATAATCAGACATAGGCTTCTATAAAAAACTGAATATTCAGGGCTTTTAATCTAGTTCTTTTAATCCATTTAAAAAAAAAAATCTAAATATATCTAAAATGGTCCGGCCCACGTGAAATCAAGTTGACGTTAAAGCCGCCCGCGAACCAACCCAAGTCTGACACCGCTGCTCTACGTTGACACTATTTCAAACTTATGGTGATAGTGGCACTGAGAAAGTCAAGTATTTCTCTAAACTGTATTTTTACAGCCACAACTTTAGATGTCTGAAACAAAAGTGTACATTTAAGAATGTTCACTTTTTGCCGCTTAAGCAAAACCTGGAGATGGAAAGAGATTGCCAGCACGGCATTCCGCATTGCCAGTGATTAGAATTGGCCAGCATATAGGGGGAACCCCCGCTCCCTACCCCCAATTTTCTTTTTGGTTCCACCGGGTGTCAACGCCTACCTTCCTAACCCCACTTTAGACCCCTATTGGGAGCCACAAGCGTGTTTTCTCACGCCTCATCCCGTCTCCGGAGCCCAGCCCCGAGGGTGGCTACGTCGGCCAGCACTCGCAGGGCCTGGGCGGCCATTACGCCGACTCCTACCTGAAGCGCAAGCGCATCTTCTAAAAGGGAAAAAGAAAAGCACGCAAAACGGAATCTCTTCCTGCAGGGAATGGCGCTCCTTCAATTTGTCTCCTACGGGATTTCTTGATGGTTGCCTCCCTGTTTTTTTTCTTTTCTGTAAGTGTATATAATTTTAGTGTGTTTATACTTAATTTTTTTGTTTGTTTTTAAATAGCCCTTTGAAAATCTTGTTGGTTGTAGTTGAACATGTTCACCAGCAGGGATTTTACCAAGTTAAGCTAATCAGGTCATTTCTTTTTATTTTTTTCCCCTTTTTTATTTTATTTTTTTTCCTTCTCCGTGTGGTGTTTAAACAAATAGTTTGGCCAGTGTTGTGTATCATATTAATTGTCACTGAAGTGACGTCTTTCGCACCATTCAGACAAAGGGATGCCTTTCATTGTCAACATCGACCACCTCATTCGCGTCTTGTCATTTGAAGACCGGTCACCTGTTTTACTTGTGGTGGCTTTTTCCTCTCACTCCACCAACACAGCTAAAAATCACATGTAAACCCCCCCCAAAAAATCCACATCTTGTCTTTTGATTCGCACTATGGAATAGTCTCTAAACACTACCTTCTGCTTCCACTGTTTGAGTGCATTTGAAGCACAATGATCTCAACGCTAGTGCTTTTTCTGTCTTTACATGTTCAAACCTGCTTCCACTGATGGTCCGAACAATGCAATGTATTTCAATCTTTTTTGTGTTTTTTTTTAAAGCTTCTTTTAGTTTAAGTGAAAAGTTTGAGTATGAAGAAACCAATACCTCCTTGCAAGAAGACGACTGACTAGCCTGAGCCTTGATGCCGTTCCCGCCCAGCGTTGGCCGTTCTGTCTTTTTATTTGCCGTGTAAATAGTTTGAGCCCTTTTTTTTCTCCTCTCTTTTCCTGACATGTCTGTGTCCTTCGACCAGAAAGTCTCTGGTCCTTTTTGTGATGAATGAATTTGCAGGTCCTCGTTTATAGAGCGAGAGATGGCGGCCAAAAAAAAGCTCTTGGTCAATCAGTTCCGTTGACTTGATTGTAACTGCCGACTCTTCTACGATCACTGCTGTTTGAAAAAGGATGGAGAGAAAGTAAATGTTATTTAAAGTCATTCAGCTGTCATTTCATTTTCTTTGTGTTCGTGTTTCTCACACAGGGCAATTCAGAACATGCTTTTGGGCAGGAATGCCTTTGATTGACAAGTGAAGGTTGAGTGGGATGTACTACTCTAGTTTTCATTTTAATTTGGCAGGCTTGTTAGTGCAGTTCTCTGGTGTGTTGAATTAAGACATTCTGTTTTTTTTTTTCACTTAAAAGCAGTGTTAAGCTTGTTTTTACCCACACAATTATATCTCAGCAAAAAACACGATTAATACTAAGGACCAGTAATGCACTGTTTTTGGATTGACCATGTGCTAACTTTGGTATGTTAACACACACTCAAAAACAGTTTTAGTGCCAAAGTGATTTGATGGACAACATTAACTCTTTCAAACTGCCTTAAAAAACATAAGTAAAAATCGATTGGGTGTTTAGCTTTATTAGTGGACGAGGACTTCAAACCAAATTTGCAGGTTTTCATTTCATTTGAACTGGGAAAACTGGCAGTTAATGCTCATTTTTCAGTGCCATCGAGCTCAATCAAGCAGGGCCTTTTTAAAGATTTAAATTGTCACATAGTTTAGATGAAACATTTGAACAGTAAACAACTGCTGCTCCTGTTTAAGTCGAACATCTGCTTAAGGTGCCCTTGCCCTCGTTTGCGCGCCAGGCTTACCACCCTGTTATCAGGCGGGGGCCCGGGGCCACCTTTAATAGGGCCATTAGCCGTGTGCGTTCAGGGGGGAGCTGATATGAACATTTAGCAGCTTGTTGCAAGGAAAGAAAATTGCCTACGATGCCGATAACGAGCAGCGTGAGCCTTCAAAATGGGAATCTCGGAGCGAATTAAGGGTTTAAAAAAAAATGTATTAGTGTTGGATGTCTAAAACCACGAACGTTAAGTTTTTAGCCAGAAACGAACGGTGTGTTGACATGTGTGACATGAGGAAGAAGCCCAAGAGCGCCATGGCCCGTCGCCCCCCTTTCAAGGAGGTGTTGATGGGAAAGCGAGTTGTTCTTCCCTGCGGATGAACGATTTTGATTAAGTTCTTCTGCAGGCTAGCCTCGCTCGCACTCGTCAGTTTTTTTATTTTCCTTTTTGGCAAATACCGTGGAAACGAGACAGGTTGGTTTATTTCCAACCTCGCTGTCATTAGCTTCTCGGCGTTTCCCCCCTCGAGCTTTATATCTGTAGTATTTGTCAGCTGGCGCACTTTCATACCTGCCGCGGCGGCTCGGAAAGACGCAAGTCAGACGCATTGAAATTTCTTTCACGGTGGCGCCCACGCTGAATGCTACTCAAGGTCAGGGTTCTCCCGATGCTTGGCTTTTTCAGAAGGTAGCAAAAGTGAGTTATTCACGCCAGGCCTTATTTTTCACAGGGTATGATGACGATGAAAACCTCCGAAAACGCTGGAAATGGAAACAAAGCGGCGTATGTGGAGCGCGCGGTGGCTGTTTATAGCAACATTAGTCAGAGGGAAGCAGCCCACTTGCCCTCAGTGACAAACACTCCATTAAGCAGCACAGCGTGGAAGGTAGCTACCGTACGCTCTTTCGCATCGTCGGACTCCATTTGGACTACTTTTAATGATGTTACATCTAATTGTATGCCAGAGGGCTCATAGCATTCTGCTCGGATGACAATGCATCAAAGCGATACAAACTAAGGGGTGGAAAAGCATCCATTGGAATTGTTTTCATGAAAGGCTACTAAAAGGGGATAGTCTATTTTTTGACACAATTGACACCCGCCGTCCACTTGGCTTTCGATCCAGTGGCTTGTGACGTCACTGTAGGAGAATTAATGGATGTGAAAATACGCGCCCCAAGCCGCATTTCCAGCTCATGTAAAGTGGCAGTCCGGATGTTGTCAGAGATTGAAGTGGGAATGCGTAGAGATGTGCATATTAATTTTGGTGACTTTTGGGGTTTTTTGGACTGGGTTTGACGTTAATACGACACTGAACTGGATGTGAACCCCACGTGATCGTTGGAACGCAACCGGATTGAACTGCAAACGTTCTATTCCCATTCTTGGGCTGACAACGTATAGGATTGAACCATTAGCATTAAAATGCAAGTCAAGAGCCTTACCTTTTAACGCTGACATAATTTATTACCCACATGCTTTGAACATCTAGGGTCCCATTAAGTCATTGACAGCGCTGGTAATGGTGATCGATGAACCAGAGTTGCTGTAAAAACAAAACCACACTGTTATTACATTGACCGCACGCTAACTCTGGTATGTTTACACACACACTCACCAACAGTCAAACTCAAGAAACATGTCAACAACATCCCTCATGGAGTAGCTGCTAAAAACCACACTGTTTTTACATTGACCATGCGCTAACTTTGGTATGTTAACGCACACTCACCAACAGTCAAACCCAAGAAACATGTCAACAACATCCTTCATGCAGTAGCTGCTAAAAACCACACTGTTTTTACATTGACCATGCGCTAACTTTGGTATGTTAACGCACACTCACCAACAGTCAAACCCAAGAAACATGTCAACAACATCCCTAAAGCAGGTAGCTGCTATTTTGCTACAATGCTATCCATTTCTGAGCAATTAAATTTGCTGTCTATCTAATTTGAATACTTCATGGAAAACATTGTAGTCCGCATTCTAATTTGAATACTTCATGGAAAACATTGTAGTCCGCATTCTGTATTTTCAATGAAATATATATTATATAGGCGCCATATGTAACAGTCGCACATTTCCATGCGAAGCTGTCTTGTTTTCTAGAAAAACATTGATGCAATACAGTCAAATGCTGCGAAACACACCGACGCAAACGCTTCTTGAATCTAAATGTATTTCCCGACCCATTTTTGTTATCTTTTCCAAGCACTTGAAGCTCAAGAGTAGACGCCCAAAGATTCTCCTTAAAGTACCTCTCATTGTCATTTCTCAGCCTGCTCGATAACAGTCTCCACTTTCCTTATTTTCTTCTTCTTCTTCTTCTTCTTCTTTTCCTCCACTCATCTGGCAGCTGATCAGCATCCAATTACCAGATATTGTCAAAGCACTGGGCGTGCTTTGCTATTTTTGGTAGGCAGCCTTGTTTTGATTCTACATACGTAGGAACTCGGCTATGAAAAACGGAGGCACGTCACTTTGTCCAAATACTTTTAAAGTGCCTGGAAAATACGTGACGTCCCGTGGCATTTTTGCGGGAATCCTCCTGTTTTCTTTCAACTCTATTGCTGTCATAGATTTTTTTTCCCAATCTGCTCTTGTGGAATTGAGTTTCCTGGTGTCCTGTGACCGTTAATCGTTTGCAGAGCCTGCGGGGGAAACGACCATGTGGTCACTCAGACATTTGGCCTCCCTTCTCGGGTTACCGCTCTTTCAGTTGGCCGGCGCCATTATCGGCCACTTTCTGGGGAAACTCTGGAAAACAGTCGGGTGCCATCAGAGGTCCGATGTTCTTTCCTCCCTGGGCGGGCCTCCAGGGGAATAGTGGAACCTCTCCAGTCCGGGTTTTAGGAAACGGAAATTTCTGTCACTACCTTCAAGGGAATAACGTTATATAATAAAACCTCTCATGCATGGAGTCAGTTCACGGACACCAAGTTCCAGATGGAATTGGAGTTTTTTAGTAAAATAACAGTTTTAAGACGTGTTCACAACAGGATAGTCCACAGTTTGCTTTCTTTGGTCTGGACCCTTTTCACATTGCAATTCTCACCCATGTGCAAACATCGTTCAATCATTGGAAACGGTAAACTATGGACGTAAACAAACATGTGCTCATCATTTTATTTTTTTTCCAGTAAACTTTTTCATGTTGCCGCCTGCCCCAATCTCAAGTACACATTCCGTCTCTTCGTTGCTGTATCCCGACGTATGTTAGCGCAATGCTGCTTAACATAGACCGTGATGCCAACCACGCATCATTTCCCATAATGCCTCTAGCTATGGGCCAAAATGTGTGGTGAAATGACACACTTTTTGGCCCGGAGCCAGAGGCATTGTGGGAGATGATGTTCACACATAGCGAACCGAGGCCACCTTGCGTGCATACACTTTTAATGTGCCACATGGGAGTTTGGTGTCGCAGCTGGACAAAAGATGGTTTTTGGCAGGACATTTGTTGTCAAAATGGAGTGAAATTTTAAGTGCCATCAGTGAGTTAAATAAGAGAAATAATTTATGTAACAAGTCGAAGGTTGACACATGTGGGGCAGCATGAATTTTTAATGAGTTGAGATCCATTCCTGGAATTCTCAGCATTCGACGATAAAAGTACAAACCAGAATTGACCGGCTCCGAACGAAGCCGAACTACATTTTCTAGTGGAAGCTCGTTTCAAAATCACCCCCCTCACCCCAAAAAAAAAAAAAAATCAAAATAAATCTGACATGTGAATGCATTATTCATAGGCTTGCAAGCAAGGTTGACTAGAGGGCAGCTGAACTTGCAGGTCCACTTAAAACCTCCGTCAAGACCCCTCCTCTCGGCGTCCCCCCGGCCACGCCGTGACTCACTTGATTGAGTTGAATCGGCGAAGATATTACTCATAACGGAGTGGACGGGGCGACTTCACAAATACGAAGGCCGCTTGACATTTCAATTATTGCTGGCCCACACGAGCAGGAGACATTTTGGGTTCGTCGTAAAGAAAAGGGGCGCTTAGGAAGTGAATTCAGTGACTAATATTTCACTTCTATGTCACACTCGGAGACGGGGTAACCTCAACTCTGGGGAATTTTCCTATCGACGCTCCAAATTGTTTAACTTACATGTAGCTGAGTAATTCTGATTAGAAATGGAAAGCATGTTTTTTTTTTCCAGTCACATACCTGTCAACCTCTGCCGATAACTGCCCTTATAAATGATTATTGATTCCCCTTACAAACCCCCAAAAAACCTTACAAACACCGTACGGTGTTTGTAAGGTTTTTTGGGGGTTTGTAAGGGGAATCAATAATCATTTATAAGGGCAGTTATCGGTAGAGGTTGACAGGTATGCACTCATCTCCCATGAAATGAATTGTAAAAAGACCAATACATGAAACAGGGATATTTTTAATGATAAAAAGTGTTCAAAGAATATGAATGATTTGTTCAAAAATATTTTTTGATGATACAAGTAAGTATAATCAGTTATAAATGGTTAAAGGAATTGATACTTTATGGAGAAAAAAAATGTTATTACGTGCGGAGCGTGTAGAAAATAAACAGAATTCGAATGCAAGGCTTCAATAAATTCAATCGTGTCCAACTATATTAATAATGCCGTTATATAAACACATTTTTTTATACACACACATTCGATAAAAAAATGCACAATATATGTGGGATGAATAAATGCAAGGCCAGTCAAGAAATGTTTTTAAATATCCCAATGTATTATTCAATGAATTGCACTGTTTAATTCATTTATTGACAGTTTTTTTATGACTGGGGTGTACGTTTGTATTCTGTATATTACACAAATATTTTTCTTCCCTGCCCAAATGATGTTTTTTTTCTCCCACTGTCGGCCAAAGTAGAGAACGCAACGACTTGGTCGTGTGGAATCGACGCCTTGGCTGGCATGAGGAAAATAGAAATAGAAATAATGATTTAATTTGTGGAGTGGGGGTGGCAAATGACAGGAATGGAAGGGGAACAATCCCTCAGAGTGTCGTTTGTTAGCTAAGGACATTAATTACAGTGTGTATACATGTTTTGCATTCTATTTACAGTGTTTTTTTTCACGGAGCCACAATCCTTTTTGTTGTTGTGAAATAGACCAAAAAAAACAATTTATTCTCATTTTGCTGTTGGCCATGAAGTTAATTACTGAAAGTCATGTATAGGCTTTTTTGATCCGTTTAGTTTCATTGTTTTTTATTATTGTTGTTGTTGTTGTTGTTTTTTTCAGAGAAATTCAACCATATTACCAGAAACATGGTTCAAACGTTAAAATGCTTCTACACGAACACTGCTGACATAAGCCTCTTTTTTTCTACCATCCACCCAAAGCGGTGAGCAAAGTGGATTTAGCGCATAAAAGGACGTGGGCCAGCCGGTAAGTCCAATTTTCTGTTTTGGCTAAAAAAAGTTGTTAGTTTTTCATGACAGTCAAGTGCGCAAATATAAGATTTTTACCATTCAGTAGATCCGATGTAGTTTGAAAATCTCCCCAGAATCCTGTTTTATGGGTCTTACTTTCGATTCTGACCCACTTTCAATTTCAACTTGTCGCCCTTTAAAAACCACAAGTCTCAACTACTCTTTTCCATTGAGTCATACATCCTTATAATCAAACATAGTTATTATTGTACAATTTCAATATTCATGGCTCTGTGTGAGTCTTGATCATTGAATTTTAATAGTTTTTAACAAGATTATTCCAATTTAATCAGGGCGTAAAAACCCATGAAGGTGTGTGGGACTTTGTTAATTGCTGTCAGTGACGCTGAATGAGTTAATGGCATTTGTAGTCTTTTCAATGGGAAATATGCTTGAAAAAATATTTTTCACGTCTCAAATATTACTGCTTTTCTGCTCTATGATATTTTTCACTGAAATTTATGATTTACGTGACTTCCACTAAAGAGAAAGATCAAGCGTGCCCAAACTTTCAAATGTCAGCGAATGCGTGTGTTGAGCTTTTCGCAAAGTTTTGGAAATGGTTGCATTTTGGGATGAGGAGTACATTTTTTCGCGTATATTTCTCCAGCAAACGCTCATCTTTTCATTGTCGTCCGCTACGTGAATAATTCATGACGTTATGGACAACTAAGAATTTCACAAATGTCCATTCGCGACTATTTATAGTCCATTTGAACTGGGAGATGGATTGGACTTCTATCCCCGACCATGGCAGCCATTGAATCCAAACGCAAATGGACGAAAAACATCACGGGGAGGAAAATCACTGCCAGAAGTGATTTCCTGCCATGTGCTTTAGATGTCACGGAGCGCGCCTGCAGCCGCTCGCGCCGACGTCATTTGAGCAAATTTTGCAGTGCGAGGAGGAGGACGGAAAAAAAAAAAGAAAAAATAATACAACCGGAATGGATAAGCACACAAAAGCTCGAGCTGACAAATCATGGACGAGAACAAGCAGGCAACCAACCAACACCAAGGCCAACAGACAGACAGACGGCGAGAGGGAGGGAGAGATAGAGAGAGAGGGGGAGTCTGAGAGAGAGAGAGAGAGAGAGAGAGAGAGTGAAGAGGAAGGCGATCCTCCAGGAGAACTCCAGCAGTGAGGATGAGGACGACCAAGTGATGGGACCGCACTGAACAAGAACCTCCTTTTTTTTTTTCTTGTCGGGGGTTGGATGTGAAGAAAAGGGGAGCCGCATGGTGTGGAATAAGAGGAAGGTGGCGCTTGCGGGTGGGATGGAAGTGCGTTCATCTCCACCTTCGTCCAGCCAGGAATATCGGGAGCTTCCCCCGCGCCTCCGGGGCGCATCCGGCAGCTCCGCGTCCTAGCCAAGTGGGGATTTGTCGGCTTCTCCTCTCTTCTTTTCCCCGCCGAGAACTAAGTGGCTCCTGGCGAAAAAAGCAATCCGTCCTTTGGCTTTTTACAAGCCCCCCGTCCATCCCACCCGCCGGTGCGCCATGAAACAAGCGGAGGCGTCAAAGTTGAGAGGAAGCGGCTCCCCCTCACCCCAATGAGACCAAAAGACACCTAAGACGACTGGGATGATTTTCCGAGCGCCGGGGCGCCACGCCAGCATTGCCATTTACGATTTAGCGGACTTTGCGCTCCGGTGCGGCGACATGAGGCATCGGAAAGAAGCGGCCGTCGCATAGCGCGCGTTGACTTCCCCCCCCTCCGCACCCCCGCGATCGAATTATCTTCGCTCCTTTCCGCCGGCCACGATGATGGAAGCGCCCACGCCGTGCTCCAAGAAGAGCCTGTCCCTCTCGCTGCCGGTGCCCCGCGAGGGCCAGGCCACCCTGAAGCCCCCGCAGCACCTCTGGAGGCAGCCGCGGACCCCCATCAAGATCAAGCACCGCGGCTACTCGGACACCGACCGCCACCACCACCAGCGGCACATGGAGCGCTCGGACGCCGTGGACACCAGCGACCGTCCCGGGCTGAAGAAGACACGCATGTCCTGGCCTTCTTCCTTCCACGGCACCACGCACACGTCCATCGGAAACTGTGGCGGCAATAGACGGTGAGCCCCAGTAGGGTTCCGATGCGTAAAGGGGGTCGGCGGGGGTGGGTGGGTGTATTATGTGTGTTTAATTTTCAATGTAAATAACGCAGTGTGGGCCTGCAGGGTTAGCAGACGTGAGGGATTTTTGTCCCCCAAGGAAGAGGGGGCGCGTGGGTTTAGTTCATTTTTTTTTATCATGCGTAATAGTGTGTGTGTGTGTGTGTGTTTTGTGTTTGGCTGGCAGGTGAAATCCGCCAACTCACATCTTTTTCTGTTCCAAGCTTTTCACCTTGATTTTTTTCTTTTTTCTTTTTGGACTATGCGGAGAAATTGTATTCGAAAGAAAAATTGTAGTTTAGCATCTTGTTTAACAAAGTGAACAGAAATAAAAATGGGTCTTCGTGGAGAAAATGTTTAAACTCACTCGAAAAACACGTTGAAATGGAATTAGGCTTCGCGTTAATCGTCTCGATCGGGAGAACGCCGTTTCGTCAAGTGGGAGTCACGGAACGATGCACTTTTTGATACGATTACGCGACCGGAGCTCCATTTCAAACAGGAGCTGCTTTTTTAGTTGGACACTTTCTCAACTTGCCAGTGTACGTTATTGCACATAAAGGCCTGGATATTATTGGGGCACGGGGTGTCCCAACTATGGGCTGGCACTCGGCTCGCTGCCCAGTTTCTTTTGCCCGCAGCAAATATAAATTGACTATGGCCCGCACAAGAAGCTTCCATGGAGCCTACATTGTCTTGCACTTGCCATCTTTAGCACTAGATGGAGCTAATCACGTAAACAGCAGCTGTGAGGTTAGTTCAGGGGTCAAAACCAGGCAACAAGTGAAAATCAATTTTCAGTGTTTTCTTTTACATAAACCATTCTCCGTTCTTCCGTCTCTGCTTTGCAAATATTATTTCTGTCGTAAATATTACAATATTTTGTTACTTCTAGTCCTAAAATCGTTCAGTGATAGACATCCAATTGAGTTCAACTGGGAAGGCCTGTATTGAATGATCATGTTTCATTGATGTCCAATCCAATTTCAATGGCGATTTTTTTTAATTACCCGAATCCGATCAATTAATACAATGAAAGTAGAAATATTTCAAGTTGGCCCTTGCATAATTTGATATTTGTGAAAGAGGCCCTCAGAGGAAAAATGTTTGGAAACTTTAGCTTTTTTTCTGCTTTTGGACTGTCACATTTAAGTCCAATAATTACTGGTTTACAGGCAAAATATAATCTTGTTACCCTTGTAGTGTGTTCAGTGTGTATTGAGTAGTCCGCAGATAGTGTTTGTCACTTTTACTGGAGTTAAGCCTACTGGCAACATTTAAAGGAGTGTGACTTTTCGTATTATCTGCAGTGGTGTGCAAATCTGGACCAAGTGAGGAAACATTTTTGATCGTGTGTTAGCAATTTAGCTCACATGAATGCTTTGCCCCACTCCAACAACCAATTCCATTCGCTGCCTATCAAAGCCAGCCCTCTCGCCCCCTTTAAATCGACACATTTGCAGCAATCCATGTGCGACTCAAGCAATATCACTGCCTTAGGCAACAGCAAATGCTCTCTCAATAAAAGAACTCTCAATAATGAGATTGAAATGCCTAAAACTAACATTTTGGCGCATTTTTGTATGCTGTCTGACTACGTGTCTCGATCGCCAAATGCTTTTTTACTTTGATTTGAGCATGTAAAAAGGAGATACTAAACAAAATAAGGCACATTTTCCTGGAAAACAGCTGTAAAAATAGCCTCCAGAAAGTAGATACTAGCTGTAAAAATAGCAGTGGCCTTGGTTTACATCCCTCCCGCTTACTCCCGCCTCTAAATCACGGTGATTATTAACCCGATAACAAATCTACGAGAGCTAGGGGGGGGTCTCTCCGACGGGTGGGTCGAAGCAGGAGGCCTATTCGCCGTGGGGGGTGGTCGGAGCCCGCCTCTCTCCTCGTGTGGGTGGAGATCATTTGATTCCTACAAGCGTACCAAACTGAGTTTGTGGGTGTTTGCGCTGTAGGAATGGAGGACGGCGCTTGAATGTTGCAGCGCTAAGAGCCAGGGTGTGCGAACGCGTTGACGAGTGGGCCGCTGGCGGGCCGGCGTCTGACCCTCAGCCCGCCTGGACCGACCGCCAAGCGCCTCGTGTTGTTCGTCTTATCTCTGGAAGGCCGCGGGGATTTTTGCGTCGTGTTTACGCGCCATTTATTCGTCTCCCGCGTTTTACAATAAGCGTCTACGCCGCCTCCTCGTTCACATCCGTCCAACGCCGGGAGCCGGACGCTTCATCTTCTTGACTCGTTATCGGGAGCGGTCGTCGGGCCGACGGCTTCGGGGCGCGTCGCTCCGGGCGGGGCGGATTCGTGCGAATCTGCTGGCACTTACGCTTCGATGGTCGTCGGCTCGCGGGGGGGTTGGGGGAGGGATCAGGGCGTCGTGTCGGAGGCGAGGCGGCGGACGCTCGGAAGGGGAAGGGGGGGGACGACGGACTGTTGTGCCTCAGCGACAAGGTTCATTGGGCGACAACGAGTCCGTGAAGAGGCGTTTTGATGTGAAAAAAATCACTTAGATAACAACAATGTAGAGTAGCAAGGAAACGGACAAAAATTATTTTGTCTATGAGGGCGGCACAGCGGATGAGTGGTTAGCGCGTCGGCCTCACAGTGGGGGACCTGGGTTCAAATCCAGGTCGTTTCAACTGTGTGGAGTTTGCATGTTCTCTGCGTGGGTTTTTTCCGGGTCCTCCTGTTTCCTCCAACATTCCAAAGACATACATGGTAAGATGATTGGACACTCTAAATTGCCCCAAGTTATGATTAGTTGTCCGTCCGTCTCCTTGCGATTGGCTGGCCACCAATTCAGGGTTTCCCCCGCCCGCCTCTGGCCCGAAGTCAGCTGGGATAGGCTCCAGCACCCCCCGGGACACATGCGATTATAAGCGATAATTGAAAATGAGATCTGTGAGATGAAATGTAGTATTCCTACAAATTGTGTCGATGTTTCTCGGACGCACGTGGCTACTCTTATTGTCTATTTCACGGGCGTCTGGCCTGTAAAGATTAGTGTGAGTCTCCGGGGTGCGACCTACGTTGTTTTCCCCTTTACGACGCTTCCTCCGCCCGTAAATCGCCTCAATTGTTATTACGAGGGGAGTATTGTATTTCAACTATTTTGCTTTTCTTCTTTTACATTACGGCCCCAAAAACAAAAGCTTCAGTCACCCCAAAAACATCACCATGGAAACGAAGGTCAACATTATAACAATAATGGAGAATCGGGTTGTGTGGCCGTAATACTGCGCTTAACGCACAGCTCAATGCTAGTTGAAAAATAGATTTTGGTTTTTAATCCACTCAGGTGAATCCACATGCTAACTCTGAGGCCATGTTAGCATTTGGTCTCCAAACTTTTGTTGTATTGCAGGGGTGTCAGACTCGGGTTGGTTCGAGGGCCGTGTTAACGTCAACTCTATTTCATGTGGGCCGGACCATTTTAGATATAATATTTAGATTCTTTTTTATAAATGGATTAAATGAACTGGATTAAAGGGCCTGAATATTCCGTTTTTTATAGATCTAAAACAATGTTTATTTTAGCTTTTTAAAATATATTTTTAGATTTTACAAAATGATTTTTGAACTAAAAACACAGAGAAAATGGATTAAAAAATTACAATTATTGATTTAAAAGAGGGAAAATCAGGAACTTTAATATACATCTATACTCTTCATTTTAATTAGATCCTAAAACAGAAAGTCGTCACTCATGATTTACTTTCCCGGGCCACACAAAATGATGCGGCGGGCCAGATTTGGCCCCCGGGCCGCCACTTTGACACGTGTTGTATTTTTTGTCATTCCAAATGACAGAAATGGACAAAAGCCATATGTAAACCTGGAACTGGAACTTTGATGAAATTGCTCAGTCCATCAAAGATTGAAAAACGACTGCTATCGCATTCCAACTCTGGATTGCTACTCGTTCCAAGTATGAACATCTTTTCTTTGCCTCTCACAACGAGCAATTCGAAACACTCCCAGTCCAACGCGTGCGTCGACGCATTGTTCTCGTATTAACTCAAGAGTGCGCAAGATGGAGTGAGCACTTGGCCAGAGGAAAGTAATTGCTCTTGAATCGCTCCACTGCCGATCGACCCCCCCGGACGACCTCGCTCCGGCCAGAAAGGAGGTCTGTTCCATCGCTGGCTCCGCCCGCTTCGGTCCGGACCTCATCTGAAGCTCGCCGGCATCAAACCGGGGAGGAAGGGAATAGTTTGGGACCACGCCGAGGCTAAAAACCCACTAAACGTTGGATTGCGAGATTTGTTTTGGGCGTTAAAGGACTAATCATCTTTGACAAAATGGCATCCCCCTTCTCCACTTCCCCACTTCCCTCTTTGTAGCACGTCTTCCTCCGCTTCCCCCTCGGGCATCTTTTGTTCAACACTTGGCGGAATATGCAAATACCAGCGCATCACTCACCGCGTCCCGTGGCCGCCGCGCCGCAGGAACTTTCAAAGGCGGGCGTCGATGTACGATGGCAAAACACGAGTCCCAGCCCCCCCCCGCCATTCTGTTGCCATGGTTACATCGATTTTTTTCCACACTTACAATACGTAAGATCTCGTTGAGGTACCCCCCCAAATAAAGCTCGGTGGGATCATTTGTCAAGTTTGTGAATCATAAAAAAATGGTGTAGGTCTTGAAAAACATGGACCAAGATTTATAGTGTAGGCTTGCCTTGAGATTTGATTATTAGAAGATAGATGCTTATGTTTATAGTTTTTGTAGAGGATAAAGAATATATTTGCTGCGTATTTTTCTTTAATGTTTGTTTTTTTCTTCATTTTTGTGCTGCCTCTAGACATTTTTTCTTCGCTTTGCAATGTTTATTTCAGGAGTGTACCTATAAACTTTTATGTATATATACCGTATA